>NC_138164.1:19724492-19989828 GCF_964165515.1 Mesoplodon bidens | reverse complement strand
AAGAGAAGGCAAATTGAGGCTTAGTTTAGTGGTTTGGCTCCCAACTTAGATTTACTTATTTATTTTCATGGGAGACTTTTCTTTTTTATTTCTAAAAGGTATCCTCAGTTATTTTTGTTATCATAATATACAACTTTCTCTTTTGTGGACCCCTGAGTCTCATTCATATCTTTCATGTCTTTTCAATAGAATTCACTTGCAAACATTTTGGGGGGCATTTCTTTTTTTTTTAACTTTTTATTTTATATTGGAATGTAGTTGATTAACAACGTTGTGATAGTGATAGTTTCAGGTGTACAGCAAAGTGATTCAGTTATACATTTACATGTATCTATTCTTTTTCAAATTCTTTTCCCATTTAGGTTGTTGCATAATATTGAGCAGTGTTCACTGTGCTATACAGTAGATCCTTGTTGGTTATCCATTTTAAATATAGCTGTGTGTACATGTCAATCCCAAACTCCCTAACTGCCCCTCTTGCCCACCCTTCCCCCCTGGTAACTATAAGTTCGTTCTCTAAGTCTGTGAGTCTCTTTCTGTTTTCCCAATAAGTTCATTTGTTTTTAGATTCCACATATAAGTGATATCATATGATGTTTCTCTTTCTCTGTCTGACTTACTTCACTTAGTATGATAATCTCTAGGTCTGTCCACGTTGCTGCAAATGGCATTATTTCATTCTTTTTAATGGCTGAATAATATTCCATTGTATATATGTACCACATCTTCTCTATCCATTCCTCTGTCGATGGACATTTAGGTTGCCTCCATATCTTGGCTATTGTAAACTGTGCTGCAATGAACATTGGAGTGCATGTATCCTTTTGGACCATGTTTTTCTCCAGATATATGCCCAGGAGTGGTATTGCAAGATCATATGGTAGCTCTATTTTTAGTTTTTTAAGGAACCTCCATACTGTTCTCCATAGTGGCTGTACCATTTTATATTCCCACCAACAGTGTAGGAGGTTTCCCTTTTCTCTATATCCTCTCCAGCATTTATTGTTTGTAGTCTTTTTGATGATAGCCATTTTGACTGGTGTGAGGTGATATCTCAGTGTAGTTTTTATTTTCATTTCTCTAATAATTAGCGATGTTGAACATCTTTTCATGTGCCTTTTGGCCATCTATATGTTTTTTTTTGGAGAAAAGTCTATTTAGGTCTTCTGCACATTTTTTGATTGGGTAATTTGTTTTGATGATATAAGCTGCATGAGCTGTTTGTAAAGTTTGGAGACTAATCCCTTGTTGAGCACATCATTTGCAAATATTTCCTCCCAATCTGTGGGTTGTCCTTTTGTTTTGTTTATGGTTTCCTTTGCTGTGCAAAAACATTTGAGTTTAATTAGATCCTATTTGTTTATTTTTGTTTTTATTTCCATTACTCTGGGAGATGCATCAAAAAAAATATTGTTGTGAGTGTTCTGCCTGTGTTTTCCTCTAAGAGTTTTATAGCGTCCGGTCTCGCATTTGGGTCTTTAATCCATTTTGAGCTTATTTTTGTGTATGGTGTTAAAGAATGTTCTAATTTCATTTTTTTTACATATAGCTGTTCAGTTTTCCCAGCACCATTTGTTGAAGAGACTGTCTTTCCAGCATTGTATAGTCTTGCCTCCTTTGTTGTAGATTAATTGACCATAGGTGAGTGGATTTATTTCTGGGCTTTCTATCCTGTTCCATTGACCTATATTTCTATTTTTGTGCCAGTACCATACTATTTTGATGACTATAGCTTTGCAGTATAGTCTGAAGCCAGGAAGCCTGATTTCTCCAGCTCCATTTTTCTAACTCAAGATTGCTTTGGCTATTCAGGGTCTTTTTTGTCTCCATACAAATTTTAAGATTTTTTGTTCTAGTTCTGTGAAAAATGCTATTGGTAATTTGATAGGGATTGCATTGAATCTGTAGATTGCCTTGAGTAGTATAGTCATTTTCACAGTATTGATTCTTCTAATCCAATAACATGGCATATCTTTCCATCTGTTTGTGTCATCTTTGATTTCTTTCATCAGCGTCTTATAGGTTTCAGAGTACAGGTCTTTTGCCTCCTTAGGTAGATTTATATCTAGGTATTTTATTCTTTTTGATACAATGGTAAATGGGATTATTTCCTTAATTTCTCTTTCTGGTCTTTTGTTGTTAGCGTATAGAAATGCAAGAGATTTCTGTGTATTAATTTTATAACCTGCAACTTTACCAAATTCACTGATGAGCTCTAGTATTTTTCTGGTGACATCTTTAGGATTTTCTATGTATAGTGTCATGTCATCTGCAAACAGTGACAGTTTAACTTCTTCTTTTGCAATTTGGATTCCTTTTATTTCTTTTTCTTCTGATTGCCGTGGCTAGGACTTCCAGAACTATGTTGAATAAAAGTGGTGAGAGTGGACATCCTTGTCTTATTCCTGATCTTAGAGGAAATGCCTTCAGCTTTTCACCATTGAGTATGATGTTAGCTGTAGGTTGTCGTTTATGGCCATTATTATGTTGAGGTATGTTCCCTCTATGCCCACTTTGTGAAGAGTTTTTATCATAAATGGGTGCTGAATTTTGTCAAAAGCTTTTTCTGAGTCTATTGAAATGATCATATGGTTTTTATTCTTCAGGTTGTTGATGTGGAGTATCATATTAACTGATTTGTGTATACTGAAAAATCCTTGCATCCTTGGGATAAATCCCACTTGATCATGGTGTATGATCCTTTTAAGGTGTTATTGGATTCTGTTTGCTAGTATTTTGTTGAGGATTTTTGCGTCTTATGTTCATCAGTGATATTAGCCTGTAATTTTCTTGTTTTGTGGTATCTTTGTCTGGTTTTGGTATCAGGGTGATGGTAGACTCATAGAATGAGTTTGGGAGGTCTCCTTCCTCTGCAATTTTTTGGAAGAGTTTCAGAAGGATAGGTGTTAGCTCTTCTCTAAATGTTTGGTAGAACTTCTGAAGCCATCAGGCCTCAACTTTTGTTTGTTGGGAGTTTTTTAATCACAATTTCAACTTCAGTGCTTGTGATTGGCCTGTTCATATTTTCTATTTCTTCCTGGTTCAGTCTTGGGATAATGTACCTTTCTAAGAATTTGTCCATTTCTTCCAGGTTGTCCATTTCTTGGTATACAGTTGTTTGTAGTAGTTTCTTATGATCCTTTGTATTTCTGTGGTGTCAGTTGTAACTTTTCCTTTTCCATTTCTAATTTTATTGATTTGAGTCCCCTCGCTTTTTTCTTGATGAGTCTGGCTAAAGGTTTATCAATTTTATTCATCTTTTCAAAGTACCAGCTTTTAGTTTCATTGATCTTTGCTATTGTTTTCTTCATTTTTATTTCATTTATTTCTGCTCTGATCTTTATGATTTCTTTCCTTCTACGAACTTAGGTTTTGTTTGTTCTTCTTTCTCTAGTTCCTTTAGATGTAAGGTTAGGTTGTTTATCTGGGATTTTTCTTGTTTCTTGAGGTAAGGTTGTATTACTATAAACTTCCCTCTTAGTACTGCAGGATTGGTCGGAGCATTTAATTCATTTACATTTTAAAAATTTTTTATTTATTTTTGGCTGTGTTGGATCTTCGTTGGTGTGTGTGGGCTTTCTCTATTTGCGGTGAGTGGGGGCTACTCTTTGTTGCGGTGTGCGGGCTTCTCATTGCAGTGGCTTCTCATTGTGGAGCATGGGCTGTAGGCTTGCGGGCTTCAGTAGTTGCAGCACATTGGCTCAGTAGTTGTGGCACACAGGCCCTAGAGTGCACGGGCTTCAGTAGTTGTGGTGCGCAGACTCAGTAGCTGTGGCTTGTGGGCTGTAGAGCGCAGGCTCAGTAGTTGTGGTGCATGGGATTTGTTGCTCTGCGGCATGTGGGATCTTCCCAGACCAGGGCTTGAACCCACATCCCCTGCATTGGCAGGTGGATTCTTAACCACTGCGCCACCAGGGAAGTCCCTTAATTCATTTACATTTAAGGTAATTATTGATATGTATGTTCCTATTGCCATTTTCTTAATTGCTTTAGGTTTGTTTTGTAAGTCTTTTCTCTTCTCTTCCTCTTTTGTTCTCTTCTTTTGTGGTTTGATGACCATCTTTAGTGTAGTGTTTGGGTTGCTTTTTCTTTTGTGTGTGTCTATCTATTGTAGTTTTGGGGCTTGCTGTTCCCATGAGGTTTTGATATAGCAGTCTATATATGTACAAGGTTATTTTAAGTTTCTGGTCTCTGCCCTGACTGGAAGAGTTCCTTTAGCATTTGTTGCAAAGCTGGTCTGGTGGTGCTGAATTCTCTTGGCTAATGGCGGCCTCCAGGAGGGCTCACACCAGTGAGTACTTCCCAGAACTGCTGCTGCCAGTGTCTTTGTCCCCACAGTGAGCCACAGCTGTCCCCTGCCTCTGCAAGAGACCCTCCAATACTAGTAGGTAGTCTGGCTCAGTCTCTTATGGGGTCACTGATTTTTCCCCTGGGTCCTGGTGAGAAGAAGACTTTGTGTGTGTCCTCCAAGAGTGGAGTTCCTATTTCCCCCATTCCTGTGGAAGTCCTGCAATCAAATCCCGCTGGCCTTCAAAGCTGGACTTTCTGGGGACTCCTCCTCCTATTGCTGGACCCCCAGGCTGGGAAGCCCAACGCAGGGCTCAGAACCTTCACTCAGCAGGAGAACTTCTGTGGTGTAATTGCTTTCCAGTCTGTGGGTTGCCACCCAGCGGGTATGGGATTTGATTCTATTGCGATTGCACCCCTCCTACCATCTCACTGTGGCCTCTAATTTGTCTTTGGATGTAAGGTATCCTTTTTGTAGGTTCCAGTGCTTTTCCATCGATGGTTGCTCAGCAGTTAGTTGTGATTCCAGTGCTCTTGCAAGAAGGGGTGAATGCATGTCCTTCTACTCTGCCATCTTTGAGATCCCAAATTAGATTTAAAGGGAGAGGTAGAGACCTGAAGTCAATGTGACTCTTAACCTGTGGAAAAGAATAGCCTCACGTGGTTGTGAATCTCTGATCTCTTTGTTAGATGCCACTGAAGAGATCAACATGCAGACATAGTAGTGACATGACAAAGGCCTTTCTTTAATTAAAAACTTTTTATCAATGATTGCATTGAAGGCATGCTTATCAGTTTTTAAAATCATATGAATCTGGGCAGAATAGTAAATATCCTCAGCATTTTACTATTTACCACTCTTCTGGAATGACTTCAGGATCCACGATGAAGACACTCCAGCCTTGTAATTCCTTGACTGTCCCCACTGCAATGATTTTTCCCGCTCTTTGCCACTTCACTAAGGCCACGTAGTGAGGCCACATCCTGCATCTTATTCCACAGAATTGCCCTACCCCTGAAATCGTGAACTCTGAAACTCCACTCGGTGCTCAAAGCCCCACTTTCCACACTCCTCCATTCCCATGAAGCTTATTTTCAATCGCATCAAGTTCTCTTCTCCTTACTCTTCTCCATCTTCTCAGTTTATCAGCCTTCATTTAGTTTCTTCTCCCAGGTGCAGATTCCACGATCAATCCCTTCAAATACACTCTCATCACCATCCTCACTTCCTTTGCCTTAGCGATCTCTGCCTCTCCTCTGACCATTTCTGGTCCTATATTAGCCTATGTCTGGTTTCCTCCACTCAGGGCCCAGGCCTGCTTAGCACTTCTAGAGGAAACACAGAACCTTGCGGATTGATTCAGTTACAAAATTATGATCTCCAGCCCCAGCTGAGTCCTTGGTGCTGCCAGGAAATCTTTAGCTCTTTCCAGCTTCCCACAGGGTCCCTTTCCTGAAGCCTCCGTCACTCTCCCTGTCCCTTTCACTCTCAACAGGTAGACCTGCCTACTTTATAATGGATAGAGGGGCATTTGGATTTGAGCTCCTTCAGCTGCCGTCTTCCCCACCTCCCCGTCTCCCCACAGAGGTACCCACTCCTGCCTCTCATCATCATCAGAGGAAGCGGCCCTCTTCCCTCCTCATTCGTGCTCCTCCCCTTGTATCTGTTTCTGCTTCACTAACCCCTCATCTCAGCCTGCAAATGTCCTCTCATCCTAAACACCCCTCATTCCTTCCCAGCTTCCTCTCCAGCAAATACCCTCTCTCCTCCGCTCACCATTTGGTTTCCTCCTTCCTGAGGTCTTCTCAGTTCACCGCCATCTGACTTTTCACCCCACCGTGCATGGTAGCAGTTCTCACAAAGGTCACCAAAACCTCTTAAATGTAAATGAAATGGGTTTTCCAGTCCTCAGCCTGACTTTTCTATAACATTTGACCTTCTTGACCCCCCGTCTTAGCATTCTCTGGTCCTGGATTCCCACATAACACTTTCTCTTGATTCTTCTTCTGTCTCTCTGATTGCATGTTCTAAAATAATTTCTTTTGCTGCTCACTTCACTGCCCCTTTAATGTTGATATACCCCAGCCTCTGACCTGAACATTCCCTCCTTTTCTCTCATTGTATGCTTTCTTTGCTATAGTAGAAGTAATACATTCTTTAGAGTAAGATGGTGTGTGTTCAGATTTCATTTCCACCACTTATCAGCACTATGATCTTGAGCAAGGTTTTCCACATGAAAAATGGGGCTAATAAAATCGATTTTAATGACTGGATATGATGATTAAAGGAGATAATGCATACAAAGTGCTTCATTCGGTGGCTGACAAGGATGGGCACTCAGGGCATTTTCATTCTCTTCTTTCCCTCAGTGCCCTCTCTCTCCACTCCCTTTCCTGCCAAAATAACTTCTTTTGGTTCACCTTACTTTTGGGGGTGTTGTAGATCCCAGGATTTGGAGTCATCACGGGGTTGATATCCTTGTTCTGCCACTTACCTGTCCTGTGACCCTGGACTTGTTGCTGCTCTGAACCGTGGTTTCCACATCTGTAATATGGTAATAGTAGTTCCACATCTCTAATCAATGTGAAGGGGGGGGGATAAATATTTATATATTTGACCCTTGAACAACACGGGGGTTAGGGGCCCCAGCCCTCTGCATAGTGGGAAAACTGCATATAACTTATAGTCAGACCTTTATACCCATGGTTGCTTCACATCTGTGGTTCTGCATCAACCAACTGTGGATCATGTAGTACCACAGTATTTACTACTGAAAAAATCTGTGTATAAGTGGACCCACGCAGTACAAACTCATTTTGTTCAAGGGTCAACTCTATACACACACACTATATATATATATATATATATATATATATATATATATATATATATATATATACATATATATGAAAAGATGTGGTGAAGTGCCTAGCACAGTACCTGGCATGTAGTAAGTGCTCAGTAGATGGTGTTATTATCCCATTTGCACCTATGGCTATGTCTGTCACACACAGATGCTCTCAAACATCTCTTTCCCACCCCACACCCATGTCTTGTGCTCTAGACCTGTATTTTGGCAGCTGGCTGCAGAACATCTCTACCCTAATGTTTTGCAAATGGCTCAGACTCTTGTTCAAAACTGAACTGTTTGTTTTTCCCCAATACTTGCTCTTCATGTATTCTCTGTCTCAGTTAAAGCATCACCATCCATTCAGGTGTGACTTTTTGGACTCTCTCTTTTTATCACTGCCTACCTCTTGTCAGTCATCTCTGACTTATTTCTGCTATTTGTTCCTTTCTAACTGTACTGCTTCAGTTTAGTCTCTTATCTTTTCTCACTTGTATTATTGCCTAAATGCTCCTCTTTCTGTCCCATATTCTACTCTGTGTCCAGAGTGACCTTCTTAAGATACGAGTCTCACAGTTTCACTTTCCTGTTCCAAAACTTTATGCTTTCCTGTTGAAGTTCTTTAAGCCTTAAATTTAAGTGCTGGTAGGTCTTGTGCTGACCCGTTTCTCCATCATCATCGCCTGCCACTGACGGCTCTGTCTACACACTAATTTGTTTACTGGCTATTCCTCCAAGATACCATATGCCTTCAGGCTCTTCCTTTTTTTTTATTTTTTATTTTTATTACCTCTCACTAGGATACCCTTCTACTCTTCTCCAGTTGGCAAACATCCTTAAAGGGCCAGCCAAATGTCTTCTTTCCTCTTGATCTTTCCCTGATAACTTCATCCTTCCATCCTGTTGCTCCTGTGCATAGATAACGTTTTTTAACACTTCTCCATTGTTGCAGTAATCATTTTGTATTATAGTTAGTTACATGCCTGTAATTGCTGGGCTTGGACAATGCCTGGTAGATAGTAGGGACTCAAAAAATGTTGGTTGATTTGAATAAATGAATGCATAGAATGACAGGGTCTAGAAGGATCTTGTGAGATGGAATCTAACAAGTTAAAATTTATTAAAGGTAAATATGGACCAACAAAACCAGTTATTACGAGAATGAAGATGGAAGAGATTGGTTTAACAGCAGAATGTATTAAAAATTAGGGGTTTTGCTTGACAGCTCAGTGGAAGTCAGCAATTTGAAGTGGTAACAAATAAAAACAAGAAAGAAAGAAAAGAATATGAAATATCTTAAATGAGGAAGCTGAGTGTCTGAGTTTATACACAGAATATTGTGTTTGGCTCTACGTATCATGATTTTCTTGGGATTTAGACCAGAATAACAATAATTATTGAAACTAGTTTGTTTTAAATGTTTTTTGATTAAAAATTACCAAAATAGAGTGAGAAACCACTAGCTAATGTTATCAAGCAAAAAGGGAGAAAGCAATGACAATGAAGGAATTCCCTGGCAGTCCAATGGTTAGGGCTTTGCACTTCCATTGCAGGGGACATGGGTTCGATCCCTGGTCAGGGAACTAAGATCCCACAAGCCGCATGGTGTGGCCAAAAAAAAAAAGAAAAGAAAAAGAAAAATAGAAAAGAAAAGAAGAAAAGAAAGAAATGACAATGAAAAAGAAGCCATTGAAACAGATAAAAAATTATAGAAGATTCTGTGGGCCTCTATGCAAATACATTTGAAAACCTCAAGGAAATGGATAATTCCCTGAGGACATACAGATTACCAAAATTGATAGAGGTAGAAAGTTTAAACAGACCAATTTCTCTAGAAGAAAACAAGAAACTTATTGTGAAACTGCTTCTTAAAAAAGCAGTCGGCCCAGATTATTTCACAGGGAAATTCTACCAAACCTTCAAATATCAGATAGTTTCAGTGCTCTATAGATTATTTTAAAGGATTGAAAATGAAGGGAAGTTTCCCACTTCTTTTTATGAAGCAAGTATAATATTGATATCTATACATGATAAAGTTGTTACAAAAAAGAAGACAATTATTCATATTATTTATGAATATCCATAAAAAATACAAAATATATAGCACTAATACTAATAAATATTTTCTTAACAAACAGAATCCAACATTACATTAAACATATAATTCACTATAATTAAGTAGGATTAATTCCAAGAATGCAAGATAAGTTCATTATTTGGAAATCCATTACTGTCATATACCATGTTAATAGATCTCAAGAAAAATAATCATAATCATAGTCATAATCATAATCTTCTCCATAAATGCTAATAAAATGTTTGTCAAAATTCAACATCCATTCCTCATAAAAATACTCAAGATAGTAGGACTTGATGGATACTTTCTTAACATGATTTTGTACATATATATATACACACATACATACATATTTATATATGTATTTTATATATACATATATTTATATATGTGAGTATATGTGTGTGTATATATATATACATGTATACGTATATATACATGTGTATATCTACACACAGATATAAATTAAGATATTTTCATTTTAGTCCTAAAACCAGTAATATTAATTGGGAAACATTACAAGTTTTTTTCTAAAGCAGAAACAAGGAAAGGATGGCTACTATCTTCACTTCTATTTAACCAGATGTAGCCAATACAATTAGACTAAAGAAATTAATTAGAGGCACACGGATTAGTAAAGTAAACATGGAAAGCTGCAGAGAATTAATGACAAAATAACACAAACAAATAAAAGGTGAGGTAACAGGATGTAAAATTAACATACTGAAATCACTAGCTTTCATATACACAAATAATAACCAGTTAGGGGGCATAATGGTAGGAACAAACATCATTAAAAATAGCAACAAAGAAGAGTAAATGCTCAGAAATGAGGTTAACAAGAAATGTGCAAACTTTCAAACACTCCTAAAAGACACAAATAGGAAGATCCTCTGTTCTTGAATAGGATGGATGATTCAACATCACAAACATGTCAGTTCTCCGTAAGTTAATTTTTAAATTTAATACAATCTTAATAAAAATTCCAGTTTTTAAAGGAAGTTAGACAAATGAATACTAAAGTTCATGTGGAAAAATAAATATGCAAGAATAGTCAAGAAAACACTAAAAAAGAAAATTCTCAGAGAGGGGTGGGGACTAGCCCTATCAGATGTTAAAATATACTATAAAGACTCTATAATTAAAACATTGTGATACTGATGCATGAATGGACAAATAGACAAGTGATACAGAATAAAAAGCCCAGAAATGGACCCAAGAACTTACGGAAATTGAGTTTATAAACTCAATAAAATTGAGGGAGAAAGCAGTGTAAACATCCTCTCATATCAAAAATGATAAAATTATAAAGATGTCATCTCAAATCACTGCATAAAGAGGGCCTTAAAAAAACCCTTTATTTCCTGCAGTTTAAAAAAAATTGTGGTAAAAAACACATAAAATTTGCCAACTCAACCATATTTAAATGTACAGGTTAGTGTTGTGAAACAGATCTTCAGAACTTTTTCATCTTGAGAAACTGAAACTCTATACCCATTAAACAATAGCTCTCCATTTCCCCCTCCCCTGAGCCCCTGGTAACCACCATTCTACTTTCTGTTTCTGTGAATTTGACTACTTTAGATATCTCATGTAAGTGCTATCATATAGTATTTGTCTTTTGTGACTGGCTTATTTCATTTAGACGATGTCCTTAAGGTTTATCCATGTTATAGCATGTGACAGAATTTCTTTCCTTTTTAAGGCTGTATAATATTCCGTTGTATGTTAAATTTTGTTTATACTGTTTTTGAGCTGATGGATGCTTGGGTTGTTTCCACCTTTTGGTTACTGTAAATAATGCTGCTGTAAGATGGATGTACAAATATCTCTTTGAATCCCTGCTTTCAAGACCGTAGCCTTTTAAGACAAGCCTTTAAGAGAAGACCAAGCCTTTTAGCTTGTTATTCATGCTGAAGACATTAAGCGTTCAATCTGTCAAGCATATGAGAGAAAAGACTAAATAATATTAAACCCTTTTAAAAGCAAAGCACAAACTTTTCCTTACAGTGTTTTGATTTTCCATCATTTAGATACATCATTTCTATAGTGTAATTATATGGAGAAAAATGATTATCCAGTAAGGATAGTCATCTTACTTGCTTACTTTAGCATAGTTTTGATAAATTTGAAAAAACTTTAAATAAATAGAAAATGTAATATGTATAAGATATGAAGATAACTATCTCTAAAAGTTTTGGAATCCATTTTAATTTGAGAAATGTCAAGCATTCCATATGCTGATATCTTGGCTATAGGTTAAAGACAGAATTATCTTAGGCGTCACCAGCTTTGGGTTTTTCTTTAGCCCTCTGATATGTGAGCTTTTTGATAAGGGTTAAGGGTCAAGAGAATGTAAGTTGCTCTTTCATTGTTGTACTCCAGGATATACTCAAAAGCTATCAACCCTTAATTTCAAGTTCTTTGACTGAGCAGGTTCTGCTGGGAACCCAGCCCATTTCCTTATTTCTGTATTTGAAATCTCTCATTTTGACCCCATGGTTATCTTCCTAACATTTATTTTTTCTATTTTTGCTCCTGTTTAAAGGTACAATCACTGGTTTGATGGAATGGCTTTACTTCACCAGTTCAAGGTGGAGAAGGGCACAGTGACATACAGGAGCAAGTTTCTACAGAGTGATACATATAAGGCCAACAGTGTTCATGACCGAATTGTGATCTCAGAATTTGGCACATTGGCTCTCCCTGATCCATGCAAGAATGTTTTTGAACGTTTCATGTCAAAATTTGAACCGCCTGGTAAGCAGCCTTTAATATGCTCAGAATTTGCAGGGGATAGTGATGTTCTTTAAATTATTATTATATATGTCAAGCTATACAAATATGAATATTGAAATATATATATTTTTGATATGAGAGGATTTTTAAACTCCTTTCTCCCTTGAGAAAGTTGTGGTGTTTAAATAACTCTGGGGTTTGATTTCAGCAATTACTGACAACACCAATGTCAACTACGTGCAGTACAAGGGTGATTATTACATTAGTACGGAAACCAACTTCATGAATAAAGTGGACATTGAAACCCTGGAAAAAACAGAAAAGGTAAAATATAGGTTAAAAATGAACATAATAAACCCTAAAATTTCTCTCCATTCAAAATACTTTTTAGAGTAGCTAATATCTGAAGAAAATTTGGATCCTTACACAAAATCATAGTTACCCACTGATTCATGTCATTGTGTACCCTCTGTCCTGGTTAGAATGGCCTGTGGGGTAGGGGTTTTCCTTAAAGATAGTTCTAGACTTCTTCTTCCTTAGTCCTAATGTCTGAAGGCTAGGGCGAAGGAGAAATAGAGTAGTACAGACTTATTTTTTAAATCTTTATTGGAGTATAATTGTTTTACAATGTTGTTTTAGTTTCTGCTGTGTAACACAGTGAATCAGCTATATGCATGCACATATCCCCATATCCCCTCCCTCTTGCATCTCCCTCCCACCCTCCCTATCCCACCCCTCTAGGTGGTCACAAAGCACCAAGCTGATCTTGTGCTATGCGGCTGTTTCCCACTAGCTCTCTATTTTACATTTGGTAGTGTATATATGTCCATGCCACTCTCTCACTTCATCCCAGCTTACACTTCCCCCTCCCTGTGTCCTCAAGTCCATTCTCTACATGTGTGTCTTTATTCCTGTCCTGCCTCTAGGTTCATCAGAACCATTTTTTTTAAATTTTAAATTCCTTATATATGTGTTAGCATACGGTATTTGTTTTTCTCTTTCTGACTTACTTCACTCTGTATGACAGACTCTATGTCCATCTACCTCGCCAGAAATAACTCAGTTTCGTTTCTTTTTATGGCTGAGTAATATTCCATTGTATATATGTGCCACATCTTCTTTATCCATTCATCTCTTGATCCATTAGGTTGCTACCATATGACCCAGCAATCCCACTACTGGACATATACCCTGAGAAAACCATAATTCAGAAAGAGTCATGTACCACAATGTTCATTGCAGCACTATTTACAATAGCCAGACTTATTTTTGCCAATTCATTTTCTGCCTAGCTACAGGTAGAACTGGACTGGAGATTATCTAGACCCATACTGCCTTCACGTTACACATTAATTAAAGATAAAATAAAACTTTGGGCCAGAATTTTAATTTTAATTCTTATTCTTTTGAACTTTCCTGTGATCTTGTGATCTTGGGCAAAATAAAAAATTTGTACTGGCTAATCATTTTTGTCTATTTTTTGTTGTTGGTGGTGGTAGAGTTTTTGTTTGGTTTTGTTGTTCTTTGGTCTTAGTTTCTTTTTCTTTAGTAGGAAAAATAATTTTGATTTCTCAGAGGTGAGACATTAGGACTTAAACTGTAGTTTTATATCTTATTTTTAAAATATTTGACACATCCTTACTGTCTATGTGTCTAAATAGAGATCTTCCCATGTAACATTTAAGTCTCTGTATGTTCTGAAATTTGCAGGTAGACTGGAGCAAATTTATTGCTGTGAATGGAGCAACTGCACATCCTCATTATGAAAAAGATGGAACAGCATACAACATGGGGAATTCCTATGGGCAACATGGTAAAGTTGGGATGGGGGTCTTTTAAAAAATAATTGGGAGTTAACTATCTCCCCACAGTTCCATTATGGCCAAGATGTTAACATATGTGAAACTTCATTTGAAAGGTTCAGAAAGAAATCTCCGAAGTAGCATTACTGAACTTAAAATATATAATTTATAATTAAGTTCTGTGGTCTTTTTGCACATATGCTTGGAAGCTAATTTTCTATTTGATCTTTTCAGTTTGACTCACATTTTTATGTTCCATTATGCTTTTTGGCTCTCAAACATTGTAGGGGTGAGTAATGTATTTCTCAAACTTGAATTTTTAGGATGTACCATATTGTAAGTATAAGAAATTTAGAATGCTACAGTAAAGAGATATAGAGAATGTATACTGTATATTACATAGGAAGGAATTTATTATTACCATGGGAGTAATACACTACAAAGTAAGTTAAGGTTAAAGTTTGGTTGCAGTCACAACCACTTACATCACATATCTTTCCTGGTCATCCATATACTTCCGCAGCTGCCTATTAATCTGTTCCAGAAGGTTCTAATGGCTAATAATGATAACCAGCATTTATTGAGTGCCTAGTATGTGCTGGTGTTAACCATTTTTTCCATATATTTTCTCATTTAATCTTTATGAAAGTCTCTGAGAAAGGTACTATTATTTTTATTTTTTAAAAATTGAAGTATAGTTGATTTACAATGTTGTGTTAGTTTCTGGATACAGCAAAGTGATTCAGTTACATATATATGTATATATATATACTTTTCCATTATGGTTTATTACAAGATATCGAACATAGTTCCCTGTGTTATACAGTACAACCTTGTTGTTTATTTTATATATAGTAGTTTGTATCTGCTAATCCCAAACTCCTAATTTATTCCTCACCCCTTTCCCCTTTGGCAACCATAAGTTTGTTTTCTATGTCTGTCAGTCTATTTCTGTTTTGTAAAGAAGTTCATTTGTATCATGTTTTAGATTCCACATATAAGTGATATCGTATGATATTTGTCTTTCTCTGTCTGTCTTACTTCACTTAGTATGATAATCTGTAGGTCTATCCATAGCATTAAGAAAGGCTGTTATTACCCCCATTTTATAGACAAGGGCAGTGCACCTTGAGAAGATTTAAGATGCTTGCTTAGGCAAGTTTCAAGTGTCTAGTCTGAGTAACACACAAAAACTTGCTACTAGTCACTCCATTAGATCATCTTAATTATTTATCACTGACTACAGAGGATTCTCTCAGGGCATGCACATTCATTATCCTGTACCCAAGTACACATCTCTCTCTGTTTGAAAAGGAATGTGTAAATATAAGCATTAGAAGTTTCTGACTATCTTAGCTGTCAATCTATCATCTATAACCTACGAATCTTTTGTATGGGTTAACTTTTGAATAGGTTAATATATACCTTTGGTAAGTAATTGACTTTGTGGGTTGTTCATCTCTACCTCTCCATATGTACACGTATGAGTATATATGAAAATGAATACTGCAGGTTTGCTTTTTACCAGCTCAAGAAGAGATAGGGTACCCTGGAAACTTCATCACTCAGCCCTCTCTTCTTTGTTACCTGACCTCGGGTTGGGATGTATTCCTCAAAGCTGTTATAGGAGACAGCAAACATCTTTTTAGGTAAAATCTTTCAGCAAATGGGTAAACTGACTCAGCAGTATTTTGTCCATGCATCTTTTTTGATCATAAAAAATTCATTTCTTAATAAATTAACTCTAATACCCAAGTAGATAACTTTGTAACTAGTTCATAATATGAGAAATACTGTTTAACCATTCTTAATTATTTTTCTAAAATAAATATTCATTAGATCAGTGATTCTCAGCCTTTAGAGCATCTAGAAACCATCTGGAATGCTTCCTAGCAATGTAGATCACTGGGCTTCATCTTCAGAGATTCTGGTTCACTAGACCTGAAAAAAGGTTAAGAATCTGCATTGTAACTACACTTCCACTCCTTATCTTGGTACATTTTAACAAGATCTCCAGGTGATTTTGGTGCAAGTGGCCCATGAATCTTTGAGAAAACTTGCCACCAATCATCAGAGGCTGTGCTTGTTATTTTGCCTCAATTTGATGTTTATACAAAGTCCTGAAGAGTCTCCCAGAGTTAGGCTCCCAGTATTGGGCAGGTCATTCCTCTAGGCATTCAGTTCTCTGCTGGGTGTTTCCTGGGTGTCTGTCTGCTTTGCTCATGCCTTCAAGACTTGAAGTTAGGACAGTTCATTAACTAGCAGTGTTCAAATTTAGTGAATTGAGTAATTGTCACTTAATCCAATTGCTGAGACAGGAAATTTTTCTCTTGATCTTCTAATTTCAACTAAAACTGGATTTACTTCTTTTTTCCTACTTGATTATTTGGTTCAGTGAGGAATTTTTAAACTGGAATGCAAATGTACATGTAGCTGCAAGGAGCTCTACTAGATAGTATGCATTTGGGGGAAATTTAGTGATTTTCTTTGTAAATAAAGTGCTTGCTAATAATTTCTACTTTTCCACGTATTTTAAAAAGGCTTTTTAAAATTAAAAAAAAATCCTCTAAACATTAATCCAGCTAGTTTTAAGTACTAATTTAAAATACATAAACAGTTAGACAGTAGTATGGTACTCTTAGAACTCGAGTTTGTCTTTCATTTCTTTTATAACTCATCACTGTATAAAGCATGGTGTTTTATTTATAATTGGTTCTCAAAACATATAATTTCCTAACCTAGACCTCCCCATCAGTTGCTTACTCAGTGTTTTCACTAAGATGTCTGATAGATGTTACAAAATTAATTTGTTTAAAACCAAACTCTTGATCTTTCCCCCTAAACTTTCTCTGCTTAAAATGTTCCCTATCTCAGTTGATGGTAACTCTGTCCTTCCACTTGCTTAAGATGATAACTTTGGAATCATTTCTTATACCTCTCTCAATCCACATCTAATGGGTCAAAAAGTAATTTCAGTAATGCCTTCAAAATATATCAAAAATCCGACTACCTCATATCACCTCCATTGCCACCACTCTGGTTTAGGCCACCATTCTTTCTCATTTGAACTATTGTAGTAGCTTCTTAACTAGTCTCCTTACTTCTCCCCTTGCCCCACTTCAGTTTATTCTTAGCATATCAGCCAGTTATCCTTTTAACCCACCCCACCTCATCTAGAATTTTCTCTTTGCTTACTATGGATAGGGCCACACTGGCCTCATTGCTCTTATTTGAACACTCCAAACTTATTCTTGGCTGAGAATCTTTGCATCTGATCTTCTCTCCACCCGAAATGCGTTTCTCCCAGATATCCTCCAGGCTCCCTTCCTCACGTCCTTCAGGTCTTTACTCAAATGTCACCTTCTTAGTGAAACCTTCCCAGACCACCATAATTAAAATTGCAAACAGTAGCCCCCATCCTTATACACTCACCTCTAATCCCCATTCCCTGGTTTATTTCTCAGTATAGTTCTTCTCATCATCTGATGCATTATATTTTTACTTATTGTATGATTTTTTTTTAGAATTTGAGCTTTATAAATGAAGAGCCTTTTGTCTATTTTGTACACTGCTGTATACAAGTGTCTAGGATATGGTACTTAGGACTCTTACAAGAGTGCCTAGAACATAGTTGACACTCAGTAAGTAGTTGCTGATAATGAGTAGGGAACTGTATGGTTATCTTGTTCCAAAGGAACCTTAGTGATTGCGAAGTTCTATAAGTTACCTAAGTTCTTCAGGACCTACACTGGCACTACTAACACCAGGAAGATAATTCAGTATGACCTCAATATTTGTTCATTCCTTGAGTGATTTAACAAACATATGTTGTTAGTTGATCTGTCAGAAGTTATTTATAGTGTACCTACTAAATGCCAAGTCATTGTTTGGTACTGAAGATGCAAAGATGTATCAGACACAATTCCTGCTCCAGAAGAGCTCAGTCTACTAGGAAACAGATAAATAAGCAGAAAATTATAGTACAATGAGATAAGTACTATGACAGTATAGGATATAATTAAAGCATAAAGAAGGGACACCAAATGCCTTTGGGTGGGGAAGAGTCAGGAAAGGCTACTTGAGGAGTGGGTAACTGAGTTCATTCTTGAGGAAGCAGTAATAGTCAGATGAATGACTGCATGAATGAATGTTGATGAGACAGGATGAGATGAGACCCAAAGTGACCCCAGGGATCTAGAACACTGAAAGGAAGGAGCTGGACACGGGTACAAATGGAGATTGTAGTTTTTGGATCTGGGGAGTGGGAAGAAGGACAAAGAGAATTTGAGGATATTCCTGGCTGCTACCTTATCGTTTCCTATGAAGATGGGATTGAGTTCATCTTCAGAGAGCTAGAGGGGAGCCATTTGTGGACATTAAAATACAATAGCTGGAGGCAAGAATATACAGTGGAGAAAAGACAGCCTCTTCAATAAGTGGTGCTGGGAAAACTGGACAGGTACATGTAAAAGTATGAAATTAGAACACTCCCTAACACCATACACAAAAATAAGCTCAAAGTGGATTAAAGACCTAAGTGTAAGGCCAGACACTATCAAACTCTTAGAGGAAAACATAGGCAGAACGCTCTATGACATAAATCACAGCAAGATCCTTTTTGACCCACCTCCTCCTAGAGAAATGGAAATAAAAACAAAAATAAACAAATGGGACCTAATGAAACTTCAAAGTTTTTGCACAGCAAAGGAAACCATAAACAAGACCAAAAGACAACCCTCAGACTGGGAGAAAATATTTGCAAATGAAGCAACTGACAAAGGATTAATGTCCAAAATTTACAAGCAGCTCATGCAGCTCAATAACAAAAAAACAAACAACCCAATCCAAAAGTGGGCAGAAGACCTAAATAGACATTTCTCCAAAGAAGATATACAGATTGACAACAAACACATGAAAGAATGCTCAACATCATTAATCATTAGAGAAATTCAAATCAAAACTACAATGAGATATCATCTCACACCAGTCAGAATGGCCATCATCAAGAAATCTAGAAACAATAAATGCTGGAGAGGGTGTGGAGAAAAGGGAACCCTCTTGCACTGTTGGTGGGAATGTAAATTGTTACAGCCACTATGGAGAAAAGTATGGAGGTTCCTTAAAAAACTACAAATAGAACTACCATACGACCCAGCAATCCCACTACTGGGCATACACCCCAAGAAAACCATAATTCAAAAAGAGTCATGTACCACAATGTTCATTGCAGCTCTATTTACAATAGCCAAGACATGGAAGCAACCTAAGTGTCCATCAACAGGTGAATGGATAAAGAAGATGTGGCACATATATACAATGGAGTATTACTCAGCCATAAAAAGAAATAAAATTGAGTTATTTGTAGTGAGGTGGATGGACCTAGAGTCTGTCATACAGAGTGAAGTAAGTCAGAAAGAGAAAGACAAATACTGTATGCTAACACATATATATGGAATCTAAGAAAAAAGACTGTCATGAAGAACCTAGGGGTAAGATGGGAATAAAGACACAGACCTACTAGAGAATGAACTTGAGGATATGGGGAGGGGGAAAGGTAAGCTGTGACAAAGTGAGAGAGTGACCTGGACATATATACACTACCAAACGTAAAATAGGTAACTAGTGGGAAGCAGCCGCATAGCACAGGGAGATCAGCTCAGTGCTTTGTGACCACCTAGAGGGGTGGGATAGGGAGGGTGGGAGGGAGGGAGATGCAAGAGGGAAGACATATGGGAACATATGTATATGTATAACTGATTCACTTTGTTATAAAGCACAAACTAACACACCATTGTAAAGCAATTATACTCCAATCAAGATGTTTAAAAAAAAGAAAAATGGGTGTCATGCATATTGTATAAATATCTTAACTGCTTTTGCCTAGTTCACAAGTGCAAGGCTTATCTTTTTTCTTAAAGTGAATGTGAAACAGTTAAGACAGGACCTTCCATTTTCCAGGTTCTTGCTATAATGTTATTCGGGTTCCTCCAGAGAAAGTAGACCTTGGGGAGACAATCCATGGAGCCCAGGTGATATGTTCTATTGCTTCTGCAGAGAGGATGAAACCTTCTTACTACCACAGCTTTGGTGAGCCCAAAGATAAGGCAAATTTTAATGGGGGCTGCCTTAAAGTTACTGTTGCAGAGGGACTAATTTTGGCAAGTACTGTGTTAATACAGTTTATCAGAGTATGATGATAAGAGATGAAGGTTGCATTTTAATGCCAATTAAGTTTATTCTGTTTAGTCACCTACTTCTTACTCTAGCCACTGACTGATTGAAAAGATATTTTAATACAAGCAATTACTAAAAAAATTAATTGGAAACACCAATTAATTTTTAAGTTTTTAGTTAATTGACTGCTCTAGGAAATAGTTATCAGTTTAAGAAATCATTGGTCCCTTCCCAGCACATTGAGTCAGGCTGAGATTTAGTCACCCAGCACTAACTCCACTTCAGTTCTCTATGGAGAACAGCCTCTCCCTTCAGCCCCCTGCTCCAGGATGACACAATGAGTAACCCCTAGTCATAGAAATCAGTCTCTTTTGTTGGTTTTGTATTATGTTGTATGTCATTGAATATCTAAATACAAAGGAAAAAAATACATTTATGCATGTTTCCACAACAGAGACTATGGACTTTGGGTGATTGTGATGTGTCAATGTAGGTTCATCAGTTGTAACAAATGGACCACTCTGGTGGAGGAAATTGATAATGTGGAGGCTGTGCGTGTTTGGAGAAAGGTGGTATATGGGGAATCTCTGTACCTTCCCCTCGATTTTGTTGTGAGCCTAAAACTGCTCCAAAATATAAAGCCTTAATTAAAAAAATAATTTGACCATAAAAATTGACAGAATTCAATATTTTAGGTAACTTTAAAGACCACAGATAATAACCATACAGGAAAGACCTTGATTATATTTTGGGGGAGGCAATTCATATTCCATGTAGATTGCTTCAGCTTTTTCTCAGAATATTTATCTTCTGCATCCTAAACCTTTATAGCCAATCTGCTCCTGGGTTGTTACCTCCAGTATAAATAGCAAAAGGATTAAGGAATACAGGTCCAGATCATAAATGACACTTTAATATAATGCTTCTTTGTTCCTAAACCAAAACAATTTGAAAAGAAAGAAGGAAAAAAAAAAGACAAAAAGCAAGTTGAGGGCATTCAACCCAAGCTATTCTAAGCAGTTCCTTTTTTTATGTAGGAACAGAAAAAATATATAGCAAAGCTGGGAAATGATGAAGAATTAATCCTGACTGGCATTTGTTTAGGTCAGCAGTAATGTGTCCAGGCCTTCAGACAAGTCCCCAAACTGTCACATTTGAGACAACTCTAGTTTGCCAAATAACATTTTATTGTTTGCTTGAACCTTTTAGGAATGACAAGGAACTACATTGTCTTCATTGAACAGCCTCTAAAGATGAATCTGTGGAAAATCATCACTTCTAAAATTCGGGGAAAGGCCTTTTCAGATGGAATAAGCTGGGAACCCCAGTATAATACACGGTTCCATGTGGTGGATAAGCACACTGGTCAGGTGGAGAATTTTGAGTGTATTTATTGTGAAAATGATTGGACATGAAGGCAAATTTCCATGTGATTGACTTTTGCCTTCACTGGGCATTACTTGCATAAGACACTCTTAATCAAGGATATTACCTTCTTCCATAAGTAGGGCTAGTTATTTATTAATTAGTACAGTCGATTTTGCATATTAGAAAATTGTAGGAAATGGTTTTATCCTTTAACTTATCTGATTCAATTAAAATATCCAGGAAATCCTTTTAGCATTTTAGCATGGATTTTTCCATATAGTATTTGCTGAAGAGGATATTGTTCATGCAGAGGTCTTCTGTAACGTTTGCAGTGATATTTTTATTAGCTGCTTCTATGATTTCATGATATGTAAATATGATAATCCTACCAAAGTCTAAAGCATATTAGTTAAATATCTTTCTATATACTCCTGATTAATAGCACTATTTTATTTGTCTACTTTTTTAACCTCTCTAAAGAAATAGTATCCTAAATTTACTGTACCCTAATTTCATTACCAAAAAAATCCCATTTTAGTAATGAGTGCATTTTTCAAAGGATTAGTCACTTAATTTATCATAAATTCTTAATAGAAGCATTTTCTATTTAACCATGTAGTTAAGAGTCTAGGATTTATTTATCCTTCAAAATATTGGGCCATATTTCATGAGAACTTTAAAGTTAGTTGAAACAGTTGATTGGTCTATATCAAATAGCCCCAGTTCATTGATTAATATGAGATGAGATGATTTTAAATCAAAGCATATTTGCTTCTACATTCCAAATTCTGGTTTTTATACCTACCAAGCCTGTCACTTAAAGAGGGGGAAATCTTCTTAATTTGAGCTTTGTGGATGTGTACCCTAAAGGAAATAAAATAAAATATCTATTTTTCACTGTTTGTGTTTTCCCCTGCAGCTTCTTCCAGGGATGTACTACAGTAAACCTTTTGTTACTTTTCACCAAATCAATGCCTTTGAGGACCAGGGCTGTGTCGTAATTGATTTGTGCTGTCAGGATGATGGAAGAAGCCTAGAAGTTTACCAACTACAGAATCTTCGGAAAACTGGGAAAGAGCTTGATCAGGTAAAATTCTCTGATTTGTCAGGAGTTGTCAAAATATTTTTGATCTAGCCAAGTTCTGGCTTTGGGTTTGGAATTAGCTGTTTCTCTTGCCTCTTTTGTAAGTAAGGAGGGAGAATGGTTTTAAAGCATTGAAGATACAGCTTCAATAAATATATTTAATATTTCAAAATAATTTGAAGTATGTATTTACATAATACCTAATATATAAAAAGTATGTTAAAGAAAGCTAAGAAATATGTTTTGAAGCACTTGTGATTAGTTCCTTATTACACTTGGGCACTAAACATACTTACATTTCCTGGAAGGAATATTAAAATGGACTATAATATTAATTCTTTGATTTAAAAAAAGTGTATCAGGACTTCCGGGTAAGATGGCGGAAGAGTAAGACGCGGAGATCACCTTCCTCCCCACGGATACACCAGAAATACAGCTACACGTGGAACAACTCCTATAGAACACCTACTGAATGCTGGCAGAGGACCCCAGACCTCCCAAAAGGCAAGAAACTCCCCACATACCTGGGTAGGGCAAAGCGGAGAGATTCCCGCACAGAGGATCGGTGCCAAGCGGCACTCACCCGCCTGAGAGGCTTGTCTGCTCGCCCGCCAGGGCGGGCGGCGCTGGAAGCTGAGGCTCGGGCTTCGGTCAGAGCGCAGGGAAAGGACTGGGGCTGGCGGCGAGAACTCAGCCTGAAGGGGGCTAATGTGCCACAGCTAGCCGGCAGGGAGTCCGGGAAAACTCTGGAGCTGCCGAAGAGGCAAGAGACTTTTTCTTCCCTCTTGGTTTCCTGGTGCGCGAGGAGAGGGGATTAAGAGCGCTGCTTAAAGGGGCTCCACAGACGGGCGCGAGTCACGACTGAAAGCGCGGAGCCCAGTGACGGGCGTGGGACGCTGGGGCTGCTGCTGCCGCCGCCAAGAAGCCTGTGTGCGAGCGCAGGTCACTGTCCACACCGCCCTTCCGGGAGCCTGTGCAGCCCGCCACTGCCGGGGTCCCGGGATCCAGGGGCGGCTTCCCTGGGAGAACGCACGGCGCGCCTCGGGCTGGTGCAACGTCACGCCGAACTCTGCCGCTGCAGGCTCGCCCCGCACTCCGTGCCCCTCCCTCCCGCCCGGCCTGAGTGAGCCAGAGTCCCCGAAGAGGCTGCTCCTTTAACCCTGTCCTGTCTCAGCGAAGAACAGACGCCCTCCGGCGACCTACACGCAGAGGCAGGGCCAAATCCAAAGCTGAGACCCAGGAGCTGTGAGAACAAAGAAGAGAAAGGGAAACCTCTCCCAGCAGCCTCAGAAGCAGCGGATTAAAGCTCCACAATCAACTTGATGTACCCTGCATCTGTGGAATACATGAATAGACAACAAATCATCCCAAATTGAGGAGCCAGGAGTCAGTGCTGTGCCTCTGAGGTGGGAGAGCCAAATTCAGGACACTGGTCCACAAGAGACCTCCCAGCTCCACATAATATCAAACGGCGAAAATCTTCCAGAGATCTCCATCTCAACACCAGCACCCAGCTTCACTCAACGACCAGCAAGCTACAGTGCTGGACACCCTATGCCAAACAACTAGCAAGACAGAAACACAACGCCACCCATTAGCAGAGAGGTGGCCTAAAATCATAAAAAGTCCGCAGACACCCCAAAACACACCACCAGACGTGGACCTGCCCACCAGAAAGACAAGATCCAGCCTCATTCACCAGAACACAGGCACTAGTACCTTCCACCAGGAAGCCTACACAACCCACTAAACCAACCTTAGCCACTGGGGACAGACACCAAAAACAACGGGAACTACGAACCTGCAGCCTGCAAAAAGGAGACCCCAAACACAGTAACATAAGCAAAATGAGAAGACAGAAAAACACACAGCAGGAGAAGGAACAAGATAAAAACCCACCAGACCTAACAAATGAAGACGTAATAGGCAGTCTACCTGAAAAAGAATTCAGAATAATGATGGTAAAGATGATCCAAGATTCTATTTCCCAGATCCAAAATCTTGGAAATAGAATAGACAAAATGCAAGAAACAGTTAACAAGGACCTAGAAGAACTAAAGATGAATCAAGCATCGATTAAAAACACAATACATGAAATAAAAAATACTCTAGATGGGATCAATAGCAGAATAACTGAGGCAGAAGAACGGATAAGTGAGGTGGAAGATAAAATAGTGGAAATAACTGCTGCAGAGCAAAATAAAGAAAAAAGAATGAAAAGAACAGAGGACAGTCTCAGAGACCTCTGGGACAACATTAAACGCACCAACATTCGAATTATAGGGGTTCCAGAAGAAGAAGAGAAAAAGAAAGGGACTGTGAAAATATTTGAAGAGATTATAGTTGAAAACTTCCCTAATATGGGAAAGGAAATAGTTAATCAAGTCCAGGAAGCACAGAGAGTCCCATACAGAATAAATCCAAGGAGAAATACGCCAAGACACATATTAATCAAACTGTCAAAAATTAAACACAAAGAAATCATATTAAAAGCAGCAAGGCAAAAACAACAAATAACACACAAGGGAATCCCCATCAGGATAACAGCTGATCTATCAGCAGAAACTCTACAAGCCAGAAGGGAGTGGCAGGACATAATTAAAGTGATGAAGGAGAAAAACCTGCAACCAAGATTACTCTAACCAGCAAGGATCTCATTCAGATTTGATGGAGAAATTAAAACGTTTACAGACAAGCAAAAGCTGAGAGAGTTCAGCACCACCAAACCAGCTTTACAACAAATGCTAAAGGAACTTCTCTAGGCAAGAAACACAACGAAGGAAAAGACCTACAATAACGAACCCAAAACAATTAAGAAAATGGGAATAGGAACATACATATCGATAATTACCTTAAATGTAAATGGACTAAATGCTCCCACCAAAAGATACAGATTGGCTGAATGGATACAAAAACAAGACCCATATATCTGCTGTCTACAAGAGACCCACTTCAGACCTAGAGACACATACAGACTGAAAGTAAGGGGATGGAAAAAGATATTCCATGCAAATGGAAACCAAAAGAAAGCTGGAGTAGCAATTCTCATATCAGACAAAATAGACTTTAAAATAAAGACTACTAGAAGAGACAAAGAAGGACACTACATAATGATCAAGGGATCGATCCAAGAAGAAGATATAACAATTGTAAATATTTATGCACCCAACATAGGAGCACCTCAATACATAAGGCAAATACTAACAGCCATAAAAGGAGACATCGACAGTAACACAATCATAGTAGGGGACTTTAACACCCCACTTTCACCAATGGACAGATCATCCAAAATGAAAATAAATAAGGAAACACAAGCTTTAAATGATACATTAAACAAGATGGACTTAATTGATATTTATAGGACATTCCATCCAAAAACAACAGAATACACATTTTTCTCAAGTGCTCATGGAACATTCTCCAGGATAGATCATATCTTGGGTCACAAATCAAGCCTTGGTAAATTTAAGAAAATTGAAATTGTATCAAGTGTCTTTTCTGACCACAATGCTATGAGACTAGATATCAATTACAGGAAAAGAGCTGTAAAAAATACAAACACATGGAGGCTAAACAATACACTACTTCATAACGAAGTGATCACTGAAGAAATCAAAGAGGAAATTAAAAAATACCTAGAAACAAATGACAATGGAGACACGACGACCCAAAACCTATGGGATGCAGCAAAAGCAGTTCTAAGAGGGAAGTTTATAGCAATACAATCCCAACTTAAGAAACAGGAAACATCTCGAATAAACAACCTAACTTTGCACCTAAAGCAATTAGAGAAAGAAGAGCAAAAACACCCCAAAGTTAGCAGAAGGAAAGAAATCATAAAAATCAGATCAGAAATAAATGAAAAAGAAATGAAGGAAACGATAGCAAAGATCAATAAAACTAAAAGCTGGTTCTTTGAGAAGATAAACAAAATTGACAAACCATTAGCCAGACTCATCAAGAAAAGAAGGGAGAAGACTCAAATCAATAGAATTAGAAATGAAAAAGGAGAAGTAACAACTGACACTGCAGAAATACAAAAGATCATGAGAGATTACTACAAGCTACTCTATGCCCATAAAATGGACAACCTGGAAGAGATGGACAAATTCTTAGAAATGCACAACCTGCCAAGACTGAATCAGGAAGAAATAGAAAATATGAACAGACCAATCACAAGCACTGAAATTGAAACTGTGATTAAAAATCTTCCATCAAACAAAAGCCCAGGACCAGATGGCTTCACAGGCGAATTCTATCAAACATTTAGAGAAGAGCTAACACCCATCCTTCTCAAACTCTTCCAAACAATATCAGAGGAAGGAACACTCCCAAACTCATTCTACGAGGCCACCATCACCTTGATACCAAAACCAGGCAAGGATGTCACAAAGAAAGAAAACTACAGGCCAATATCACTGATGAACATAGATGCAAAAATCCTCAACAAAATACTAGCAAACAGAATCCAACAGCACATTAAAAGGATCATACACCATGATCAAGTGGGGTTTATTCCAGGAATGCAAGGATTCTTCAATATACGCAAATCAATCAATGTGATACACCATATTAACAAGTTGAAGGAGAAAAACCATATGATCATCTCAATAGATGCAGAGAAAGCTTTCAACAAAATTCAACACCCATTTATGATAAAAACCCTGCAGAAAGTAGGCATAGAGGGAACTTTCCTCAACATCATAAAGGCCATATATGACAAACCCACAGCCAACATTGTCCTCAATGGTGAAAAACTGAAACCATTTCCACTAAGATCCGGAACAAGACAAGGCTGCCCACTCTCACCACTCTTATTCAACATAGTTTTGGAAGTTTTAGCCACAGCAATCAGAGAAGAAAAGGAAATAAAAGGAATCCAAATTGGAAAAGAAGAAGTAAAGCTGTCACTGTTTGCAGATGACATGATACTATACATAGAGAATCCTAAAGATGCTACCGAAAAACTACTAGAACTAATCAATGAATTTGGTAAAGTAGCAGGATACAAAATTAATGTACAGAAATCTCTGGCATTCCTGTACACTAATGATGAAAAATCTGAAAATGAAATCAAGAAAACACTCCCATTTACCATTGCAACAAAAAGAATAAAATATCTAGGAATCAACCTACCTAAGGAGACAAAAGACCTGTATGCAGAAAATTATAAGACACTGATGAAAGAAATTAAAGATGATACAAATAGATGGAGAGATATACCATGCTCCTGGATTGGAAGAATCAATATTGTGAAAATGACTCTACTACCCAAAGCAATCTACAGATTCAATGCAATCCCTATCAAACTACCACTGACATTTTTCACAGAACTAGAACAAAAAATTTCAAAATTTGTTTGGAAAAACAAAAGACCCCAAATAGCCAAAGCAATCTTGAGAACGAAAAACGGAGCTGGAGGAATCAGGCTCCCTGACTTCCGACTATACTACAAAGCTACAGTAATCAAGACAGTGTGGTACTGGCATAAAAACAGAAAGATAGATCAGTGGATCAGGATAGAAAGCCCAGAGATAAACCCACGCACATATGGCCAACTCATCTTTGACAAAGGAGGCAGGAATGTACAGTGGAGAAAGGACAGCCTCTTCAATAAGTGGTGCTGGGAAAACTGGACAGGGACATGTAAAAGTTTGAGATTAGATCATTCCCTAACACCATACACAAAAATAAGCTCAAAATGGATTAAAGACTTAAATGTAAGGCCAGAAACTATCAAAGTCTTAGAGGAAAACATAGGTAGAACACTCTATGACATAAATCACAGCAAGATCCTTTTGGACCCACCTCCTAGAGAAATGGAAATAAAAACAAAGATAAACAAATGGGACCTAATGAAACTTCAAAGCTTTTGCACAGCAAAGGAAACCATAAACAAGACCAAAAGACAACCCTCAGAATGGGAGAAAATATTTGCAAATGAAGCAACTGACAAAGGATTAATCTCCAAAATTTATAAACAGCTCATGCAGCTCAATAGCAAAAAAACAAACAACCCAATCCAAAAATGGGCAGAAGACTTAAATAGGCATTTCTCCAAAGAAGATATACAGACTGCCAACAAACACATGAAAGAATGCTCAACATCATTAATCATTAGAGAAATGCAAATCAAAACTACAATGAGATATCATCTCACACCAGTCAGAATGGCCATCATCAAGAAATCTAGAAACAATAAATGCTGGAGAGGGTGTGGAAAAAAGGGAACACTCTTGCACTGCTGGTGGGAATGTGAATTGGTACAGCCACTATGGAGAACAGTATGGAGGTTCCTTAAAAAACTAAAAATAGAACTACCATATGACCCAGCAATCCCACTACTAGGCATATACCCTGAGAAAACCATAATTCCAAAAGAGACATGTACCAAAATGTTCATTGCAGCTCTATTCACAATAGCCCGGGGCTGGAAACAACCTAAGTGTCCATCATCGGATGAATGGATAAAGAAGATGTGGCACATATATACAATGGAATATTACTCAGCCATAAAAAGAAACGAAACTGAGCTATTTGTAATGAGGTGGATAGACCTAGAGTCTGTCATATAGAGTGAAGTAAGTCAGAAAGAGAAAGACAAATACCGTATGCTAACACATATATACGGAATTAAAAAAAAAAAAAAGTCATGAAGGACCTAGGGGCAAAACGGGAATAAAGACACAGACCTACTTGAGAATGGACTTGAGGATATGGGGAGGGGGAAGGGTAAGCTGTGACAAAGCGAAAGAGAGGCATGGACATATATACACTACCAAACGTAAGGTAGATAGATAGTGGGAAGCAGCCACAGAGCACAGGGAGATCAGCTCGGTGCTTTGTGACCGCCTGGAGGGGTGGGATGGGGAGGGTGGGAGGGAGGGAGATGCATGAGGGAAGGGATGTGGGAACAGATGTATATGTATGACTGATTCACTTTGTTATAAAGCAGAAACTAATTAAAAAATTAAAAAAAAAATCTAAAATAAATAAATAAATAAATAAATAAATAAAAACAACAACAACAACAACCACAACAACAACAAAAAAGTGTATCAGTTCATCTAGCTTGAAGGGATTTACTTTTTCCTGATAATCAGTTCAAGGCAGAATTTTTCCTTGGATTATGTAATGTAAATTGTTTTCTGCTACAGTTTTATTTTAATTAATTAATTAATTAATTTTTGGCTGTGTTGGGTCTCCGTTGCTGTGTGCGGGCTTTCTCTAGTTGTGGCGAGCAGGGGCTACTCTTCGTTATGGTGCACGGGCTTCTCATTGCGGTGGCTTCTTGTTGCGGAGCACGGGCTCTAGGCACGCGGACTTCAATAGCTGTGGCTCGCGGGCTTAGTTGCTCCGTGGCATGTGGGCTCTTCCCAGACCAGGGATCGAACCCCTGTCCCCTGCTTTGGCAGACAGATTCTTAACCACTGTGTTACCAGAGAAGTCCAGAGTTGCAATTTTCTGATTCTGTTTATGACCTTACCCAAAGTTTTGTGTTCTTCCGCTTTTTTGTTTCAGGTGGAAGAGCTCCTTTCAACCTTTCTTGAAAGGCAGGTTTAGTGGTGCTGAACTCTCTTAGCTTTTGTTTGTCTGGGAATGCCTTTGTTTCTCCTTCATATCTGAAGGATAACTTTGCTGGATAGAATATCCTTGGGTGACAGTTTTTATCTTTCAGTATATTGAGTAAGTCATTCTATTCTCTTTTGACCTGTAGAATTTCTGCTGAGAAATCTGCCAGTAACATAATGAGGGTTCCTTTGTAGGTTATTATCTTTTTTTCCCCTGGCTGTCTTTAAAATTTTTTCTTTGTCATTGACTTTTGACAGTTTTAACATAATGTATCTCGGAGAAGGTCTTTTTGCATTCAGATCATTAGGTGTTATCTTTGCTTCAGAGACTTGGATATCTAGTTGTCCAGGTTTGGGAAGTTCTCAGCTATTATTTCTTTAAATAAACTCTCTGCTCCTTTCTCCCGCTCTTCTCCTTCTGGGATACCCATTATCCTTACTTTACCCTTCCTAATGGAGTTGGATAGTTCTTGTAGAAATCTTTCATTTGTTTAGATCTTCTGTCTAATTTCTAGCTTTCTATCTTCAAGCTTGTTAGTTCTCTCTTCCATATGGTCTGCTCTATTTCCAGTGCTTTCTAACGTGTTCTTCATCTCATTTACTGAATTTTTCAGCTCCAGAATTTCTGGTTGGTTATTTTTCATAGTTTCAATCTCTTTGGTAAGGTATTTCTTCTGTTCTTTTGTTTTATTTCTGAGCTCATTGAACCGCCTTTCTGAGTTTTCTTGTAGATCATCAAGTTTCTTCAGGACAGCTATTTTGAATTCTCTATCGGTTAGATTGCAATATTCCATGACTTTAGGTTTGATTTCTGGAGATTTGTCTTTTTCTTTTTGTGATACTGTGTTACCATGTTTTTTTTTATGGTGCTTAATGAGTTGATGTAGCCAGCACATTTGAAGTAGCAAACACCTTTCTTCTTTAGGCAAAGCTTTTTTTTTTTTTTAACTAGATACTAACAATTCAACAGATTAGTTATTAGAGGCCTTTCTTTTGTTCATAAGTAGATGGCACAAGTTTTTGATTTCTCTTACTTGAGCTGCCTGTGGCTATATTTGAAAATCAGCACTTTCCACCCTCTACCACCTCTGTGAGAGGTGTTGCCTGGTGCCCTCCCTCTCATACCTTATGCCTCCAGGGTCACTGGTGCTTTGCTGCTGCCGGTGTCACTGCTGCTGCTGGTGTTGCTGCCTCAGGCATCGGGGTGATGGGTACGTCTGTCACGTTGGGGTTGCCTGTGTTGCAGGCACTGATGCTGTTGGGGGAGGGTGGTAGTGGGGGTAGCCAGGGTGGCTGGGGCCTCTGCTGTGTCTGGAGTTGTTGGGTTCCCAGGCACCACAACTGTGGATAGGGGCCTGGGTCGTGGCCACCTCCATGGCTGGAGGGGTCACAGGTCCCGCTGCCACTGTTGCTTGATTCCCTGCGGCTGTGGGTGCTGCTGCAGCCAGGAGGCCAGAGTCATGTGTGCTGCCTCCCCTGCTGTTACTGGGTTCTCTGGGGCTTCAGACTCAGCTACGGTAGCTGGGACTCAGGATTATAAGCACCACCTCTGCTTTCCTCTCAGTTCTGCCTCTTCAGTGTGCTCCAGTCCACCCATCTTTAGATGTACAAATGTGTGGAACTCTCCAGCCTTCCAGTGTGTTGAGCAGATGAATCTTTCTTGAGTTAACATTATGTTATTGGTTGTAGACTGAAGGGGAGAGACGAAGGGAGCATATCATGCACTATGATGGTGATGTACACCTGCTCATTTACTAATAATTTTTCTCATGAATGGATGTTGGATTTTATCAAATGTTTTTTTTGCACTGTTGAGATAATGACATGACTTATCCTTTCTTCTACAAATGTGGTGAGATACACTGATTGATTTTAAAACGTTTATAATAGCCATTGATTGATTTTTGAATGTTAAACTAACCTTCTATTCCTGAAGTAAATCCCAGTCGGTTGCACTGTATTTTTAATATATTTCTGGATTTGCTTTGCTAATATCTTATTTAGCATTTTTTGGCATCAATTTCATGATTAAGATTGACCTATAATTTTTCTTTCTTATAATGTCCTTGTTAGTTTTTTAAAATAGATTTAATTAATTAATTAATTAATTTTAATTTTTGGCTGCGTTGGGTCTTCGTTGCTGCGCATGGGCTTTCTCCAGTTGCAGCTAGTGGGGACTACTCTTCGTTGCAGTGCCTGGGCTTCTCATTGCAGGGGCTTCTCTTGTTGCGGAGCACAGGCTCCAGGCACGCGGGCTTCAGTAGTTGTGGCACATGAGCTTCATTAGTTGTGGTTCACAGGCTCTAGAGCGCAGGCTCAGTAGTTGTGGTGCACAGGCTTAGTTGCTCTGCAGCATGTGGGATCCTCTTGGACCAGGTCTCAAACCCATGTCCCCTGCATTGGCAGGCGGATTCTTAACCACTGCGCCCCAGGGAAGCCCCCTTGTTAGGTTTTGTTATTAAGGTTTTGCTGATCTCATACAGTGAGTAGGAAATTGTTCTCTTTTCTACCCTCTGCGTGAAAAGTATAAAATTGGCATTATTTCTTAAAAGTTTGGAATAATTCAACAGTAAGGTCATCTGGGCCTGTAAGTTTCTTTATAGGTAGATCTTAAATTATAAATTACATTTCTTTAATAGTATAGGGTTTTTCTGATTCTCTGTTTCTTATTGTGTCAGATTTGGTAAATAGTCTTTTTCTAAGAAATTTATTAATGCCATCTAAATTTTCAAATTTGTTGACCTAATGTTATTCATGATATTCTATGTTTTAAAAAAATGTATGTAGGGTTAATTGATAGCCTCTGTTTTTATCCCTTATATGGTTATTTTTGCTGTCTCTTTTGTTCCTTTAGGCTTGCTATGTTCTCATCAATTTAATGAGGCTTTTCAAAAGACCAACTTTTTGGCTTAGTTGATCTTCTTTAATGTGTGTTTGTTTTCAGTTTCATCAATTTATGCTATTATTTTCATTTCCTTTTCTACTTTCTTTGTGCTTAATGTGCTCCTTTTCTAACTAAGAATATAAAACCTTAGTTTGTTATTTTTCTACCTTTCCCTCCTCAACATATATACCTTTGGGATGATAAATTTCTGTCTAGCAGAGCATCCCACAAGTTTTGATATGTTTTATTACTTTTCAGTTAAAGTATTTTCTAACTTTCACTGAGATTTCTTCTTTGAAAAATTTTTTTAAACTTTCAGAGAAATGGAAATCTTTCTAGTTATTTTCCCCATTGATTTCTAGCTTAATTTTACTGTATGATTTGAAGTTTATGAAATTTATTGAGATTTGCTTTATGGCCCAGAAAAGATTATTTAAAAAAATGTTTTATGTGCATTTAAAATAATGAATTTTGGATGTAGTGTTTTATATATGTTGATTAGGTCATATTTTAAAATAATATTATTCAAATCTTCTTTATTCTTATTGATCGCTATCAGTTATCATATAACATGAAATGTATATCAAAATCTTTTGCTTGGAGTATAGATTTTTCTGTTTCTCCTCATAGTTATGCTAATTTTAAATTTACATATGTTGGTGCTCTGTGTGCATACAAATTTAGAATTGTTTTACCTTCCTGGTTTATTGAATATTTATTTCTAAGTAATGCTTTTTGCCTTGATGTTTGCGTGCTATAACTTTCCCATCCTTTTACTTTTAACCTTTCTAAATATGTACCATGTAAGCAACATATATATCCATTGTGCTAATTCTTGACTTTTGATTGGGACGTTTAGTTAAACCAGTCATTAACATTTTGAGGTTTAAATATGCCATCTGACTATTTGCTTCCTATTTGTCTCACTAGTTCTTGTTTTCTCTCCTTCCTTGCCTTCTCTACATTAGTTGAGCATATTTTATTATTTCATTTCCACCTCCCCTCCCCCAAACATCACTCCACCCTCTGACCATTAGCTTGGTAGTTATACATTCCTTTAGTTGTTATTTGAGAGATTACAATATGCATCCTTGATTTAACACAATATATTATAAATCAGGTCTTTTAATTCCTTCCAGACAATGCAAGGACTCTGGAACACTTTAACTTCATTTACTCTACTCCTGATTTATATGCTACTGTTCTTATATATTTTAATTCTCTCTCTATATTAACCCTTATAAGGCATTATTATTAATGTTGTTTTATGTAGTCATAATTACCCATACTACCCATTTACCCACATCTGTATCTTCTCTTTTTTTTGTGTGGTACACGGGCCTCTCACTGTTGTGGCCTCTCCCATTGCGGAGCACAGGCTCCGGATTCGCAGGCTCAGCGGCCATGGCTTATGGGCCCAGCCCCTCCGTGGCATGTGGGATCTTCCCAGACCGGGGCACGAACCCGTGTCCCCTGCATCGGCAGGTGGACTCTCAACCACTGTGCCACCAGGGAAGCCCTGTACCTTCTCTTGCTCTTAATTCCTTTTAGCCTCTCTGAGCATCCATGTGGAATCATTTTCTTTCTGACTGAAGAACATCTTTTAGTATTTCCTTTAGTTCAGATATGCTGGTGATGAAATCTCTGTTTTTGCTTGTCAGAAAAATGTCTTTATTTTACCTTCTTTCTTGAAGGATGTTTCCACTGGATAAAGAATCTAGGTTGTTATTTTCTTTTGACACTTTGAAGATATCATTTCATTGTCTTCTGAGTTCTGTTAAGAAATCAGCTGTCAGTCTAAAGCTTTGCTCCTTTGAAGTTGAAATACCACCCCCCCAAAGATTTTCTCTTTGGTTTTCTGTAGTTAGTACTATGATATTTTTTAGTATGAGTTCCTTTTGATTTAGGTTTACTTTTTTTTCCCTTAAGGATTCTTGAATCAATGGTTTGATGTCTTTCATTAGTTTTGAAAAATTTCGCCTATTATCTCTTCAAATATTGTATCTGGTAAGTCTTTTCTCTCTTTTCTTTCTGGGATTACAGTACACATATGCTACCCCTTTTCACTCTAACCCTCTGTTGCTTATGTTCTTTTTAGTATCTTCTATCCTTTGGTCTAAGTATCTTGCTTTGGATATTTTCTTCTTATCTATCTTACAGTTCAAACATTCTTCTTTTTTTTTTTGCGGTACGCGGGCCTCTCACTGCTGTGGCCTCTCCCGTTGTGGAGCACAGGCTCTGGACGCACAGGCTCAGCGGCCATGGCTCACGGGCCCAGCCGCTCCGTGGCATGTGGGATCTTCCTGGACCGGGAAACAAACCCATGTCCCCTGCACCAGCAGGCAGACTCTCAACCACTGCGCCACCAGGGAAGCCCCAAACATTCTTCTTCAGCTGTGTATATTCTGCTGTTAAACCTAGGCACTATGTTCCTAAACTCACTGCATTTTTCAGTTCCAGAATTTTGATTCCCTTCTCTTTTATAATTTTAGTTCTCTGCTACGATCCTAATTTAAAATAATTTCCTCCAACATATTCAGAATAGTTAAAGTCTGATAACTCTATTGTCTGGATCACTTGTGGTTCTGTTTCTATCATTTGTTGTTTATCTTCTTGTTGTTGTTTTTTAAATCATGCTCTCTTGTCATCTCATGTGCCAACTAATTTTTATTCTATACAGAATACTGTGTTTGAAAAATTGTAGGAGGAATAGTTTGAGACTGTTATCTTCCTCTAGGGAAGATTTTCATTTGCTTCTGGCAGATGGCTAGGGTACATTATCAATTGAAGATATTCTTAATCTAGTTATAGGGATTGAGAAAATTTGAAACATGATACAGTCGCTGCAAGAGCTGGACTATTTTTGTTTATTTTTACTTCTAGGGTACAGCCTAAGGGATCCTGACCCAAAGAGCTAGAGGCTTATCAGGGCTTCCCCTTCTTGGAGACTTTGAACTAAAACTTTTATTTCTCTAGCTCCTCAAAACTATCAAAATCTCTTCTCAGTAGGGCCAAGTGATGGGGGAGTTGGTATGGCAATATCCTTATAAAACGGTAACATGAAGGATCCTTGTGGTGATGGAACTGTTTTGTACCTTGAGTATGGTGGTGATCATATGAATTTACATGTGAGAAAATTGCATAAAACTAAACACACATACATACACACACACATACAAATACAAATGAATGTGTGTTAATTTGGTGAAATCTGAATAATGTTGGTGGATTATATCCATGTAAGTTTCCCTGTTGTAGTGGTGTTATGTAAGAGGTCATCATTGGTGAGACTGGATGAAGGACACATGGAATCTCTCTGCATTGTTTGTTTTTTTTAATGTGGTAAAATATACATGATACAAAAGTTATTATTTTAACTATTTTTAGGTGTATAATTCAGTGACATTAAATACATTAATGATGTTGTGCAACCAACATCACTATTCATTTCCAGAACTTTTTCATCATCCTAGACAGAAACTCTGTACCCATTAAATAACAGCTCCCTATCTCCTCCCTCTCCCCAGCTCTTCGAAGCCATTATTCTACTTTCTGTTTCTGTGAATTTGCCTGTTCTAGGTACCTCATATAAGTGGAATCATACAAGATGTTTTTGTGTCTGGCTTATTTCATTTAGCATAATCTTTTCATGGGTTATCCATGTTGTAACATGTATCAGAATCTCATTCCTTTTAAAGGTTTAATAATATTCCTTGTACGTATATACTACCTTTTGTTTATTCATCTGTTGGGGGACATTTGGGTTGTTTTCAGCTTTTGGCTATTATGAATAATGCTGTTATGAACACTGGTGTACAAGTATCTGTTTGAGTCCTTGTTTTCAATTCTTTTTTGGCATATACCTAGAAGTGGAATTGCTGGATCATATGATAATTCTATTATATCTAACTGTTTGAGGAACTGCCAAATTGTTTTTAACAGCAGATGCACCATTTTACATTCCCACCAGCAATGCACAAGGGTTCCACTTTCTTCACATTCTCACACTTGTTGTTTTCTGGTTTTTTTGTTTGTTTTGTTGTTTTGTTTTGTTTTTTGTTTTATAATAGCCATCCTAATGAGTGTGAAGTATTATCTTATTGTCATTTTGATTTGCATTTCCCTAATGACTAATAATGTTGAACATCCTTTCATGTACTTATTGGCTATTTGTATATCTTGGTGAACTGTCTAGTCTAGTCCTTTGCCCATTTTAAAATCAGTTGTTTGCTTTTCTGTATTATTTCTTACAGCTGCTTGTGGGTCTGCAATATATATCTCAAAATTAAAAAGTTTAATAAAAAATTCTTTTATATTTTCTCAGCCTTTCAGCTACCTGTTCGTAAAAGCAGCTGATGTCCTTAGTGGAAAATTTGCCCCCAATATGTAGTTTCGGTGGGTTTCCTTCTCCTTCCAAATCTATGTCCCATTGTTCTTCATTACCTTTTTTAGCTCACCAGCGCCTTCAAATAGCTGTTTTAAACATTTTGTCCAGTTTTTCTATCTGTTCTCAGGGAAACAGTTGATCCATATTGCCTAACTCACCATTATTGGCCCTCTCTTTTTGTTCACCTATGGTTTTGCAAAAGACAAAAATGTTTAAATTAAAAGTAGATTTTTAAAAGCTAATTGTTTATGAAGCTTAAAAATAGCACTAAGTGTTTACTTAGTAAAAACATTTCTGCATGTTATAGAGATGATATGGGCTAGGTATATGGGGGAAAATGGCATAGTTTGTTCCCCATCTTACAATATTTCAAGAGAGGAAGATGTGCTTAAGCCATTCTAACTGTCATAAAAAATACACTTATTTTATTAGGGTCTCCTGCTTAAGCATCATCTCTGCAGAGATGCTGTGTTGGGGGTCCCCAAAACCACTCTTTGTTTTGATGATTCACTAGGAGGGCTCATGGGTCCCAGAATAATCAGAAAAAAAGAAAGGTACGTGGGGTGAAGTCTGGAGGAAACCAGGTGCGTGTTTTCAAGAGCCCTCTCCCAGGATGTGCTTGATTCCTCCAGCAACTCATTGTGACAACACGTGTGAAATGTTGCCTGCCAGGGGAGCCCACCCAAGCTGGTGGTCCAGGGTGTTTGTTGGGGATCAACACATAACATATATGACCCTTACATGAGTAACCTCAGTTACTGAAGTTCTAGAGCCCCATAGAGAAGGCAGGTGTTCATTATAAATCACGTTGTTAGCATAAACTATAAGAACAAATTAGTACAGTACACCTCAAGGCCTCAGGCATGCGAACATACTCTTATCAGACTGAACATTCAAAGAGCTCCGTCCCCAGGTGCTGGCCAAGGACCAGTCATGAAAACAGGGCTTTCCTGAGAATATGCAGGGTCTGAGCAACCCAGGCCTGCTAAGTTAGCCCATTTCCACACAGAGTTCTTCCCGGACCAAACCTGAGGAAGGAAGCACCTATTTTACTCTCTAGTCCCTCACCCTTCAGTGTGTTTCTTATTGGCACTTATCACTCTCTGACTTTGAGCTATATAATCATTTATTTATTCGACACTACTTAAGTAACATATATTTCTTATCTATTATCATTCTTTCTCCACTAGAAATATAAGGCCAGGGACTGTTTTGTTCACTGTTGTATTCTCAGTGTCTAAAACAGAGCTTGGCCTCTTGTAGGTACTCAACTGATATTTGCTGAGTAAATGAATGAATGAAAATGATCATTTATGCAATTACTTAGAAATGTCAATAATACTGACTGGATCTCAGTTATTGGGACATGCTGTTATTCTATGAATGACAATTTTCTCAACAGTTTATTTCTCTCTCCTAAACAGGTCTATAATTCAGTAGCCAGATCTTTCCCTCGAAGGTTTGTTTTGCCCTTACATGTCAGTTTGAATGCCCCTGAGGGAGAGAACCTCAGCCCGTTGTCCTATTCTTCAGCCAGTGCTGTGAAACAGGCTGATGGAAAGGTATGCTATGAATGGATATTAGACTAAGACTTTGATCCACAGTAGTGTTTCTTCATTCACTAGTAAAGTAGTGTGGCTATGTAGTGTGGCTGTTCTCCACAATGTTTGGTGCCCAGTAAGTTTTATTAACATTTATTAACATTCAGCTGAGCAGGGTAAGGTGATGGAGCATGGCTTGCAAAAGAGCCACAGAATTCTGGGTGGGAGTGAGCAGTGTATTTACCTATCCCTTTTGTGTTTTGAAACAAATATATGAAACTTTCTAATAGTTGTGGAATGTCTAAGTATTTGAGATAGGAATTGACCATCCCCACCTTTTAGCTAATTTGCACTTACATATCATTGTGTAGCTAACAATGTCTCAGCTTTAGTAGAATAAAAGCCCACTTCTACCGCCTATGCCATTTGACAGCTTAGTCACAAAACCAGATAATCTTTTATATGTTCATACACACGATGAAAAGAGGAACAATATTTTAAAATGACAGAACCTCAGTTTTCAAGCCCTGTCACAAACTCTTATAGGGTGTTAGCCCCATGCTGACCTACACTGAAGAAAGTAAGAATTAAGCAATCACTACAAATCCTTTTGTGCCCTCATTTAGATTTGGTGCTTTTATGAAAAGCTATATCCTGAGGAGCTAGAAGAGGAAGGAGGTGTTGAATTTCCCCAGATCAACTATGGCCAGTTCAGTGGCAAAAAGTATCAGTTCTTCTATGGCTGTGGCTTTCGGCATTTGGTGGGCGATTCTCTGATCAAGGTTGACGTGGTGAACAAGACACTGATGGTAATGAAATTCTCTTTCCTTTTCTGAACTCTTAAAAAACGTATTCTGGGGCTTCCCTGGTGGTGCAGTGGTTGAGAGTCCGCCTGCTGATGTAGGGGACACGGGTTCATGCCCCGGTCCGGGAAGATCCCACATGCCGCGGAGTGGCTGGGCCCGTGAGCCGTGGCCGCTGAGCCTGCGCGTCCGGAGCCTGTGCTCTGCAACGGGAGAGGCCACAGCGGTGAGAGGCCCGCGTAGCGCAAAGGAAAGAAAAAAAACAAAAAAAACCCCCAAAAAACAGAAAACGTATTCTGCCTTTTGAATTAATTTTTTTTTTTTAAGGTAGGTCTCGAGATTTTTTAATATTTAAGCAGCTCAGCCTCTTACTTTTATTAAATCTGAGAACCATGGAATCACATAGATTAGGGGTATGTTCCCTCTAGGGAATCTAAATGAACCACAAGCCCAGAGAAACAATTCTATGCTTGATAGTATTTTGAGAGAAATCATGGGATACCTCTATTTCAGGTTGATGGGAAACTGTAGTTACACCAGTTGTGTTTGATGATGATGGAATCTGCAGCTGCAAAAGCTCCCTGTCCTATATTTAACCCAGTAAGCCTGATTCTTCTACTGTTGGACCACTGCATTGACAGCCAAATTCATGCTGGGACTGATAATAACTATAGAAAGCTTCCAGCTCATAACCAGTCTTTTATCAAATACTTTTTTGGGGACTTACAGGTTTGGAGAGAAGATGGCTTTTATCCCTCAGAACCTGTTTTTGTTCCAGTACCAGGAACCAGTGAAGAAGATGGTGGGGTTATTCTTTCTGTGGTGATCACTCCCAACCAGGTAAATGTATTTCCGTCACTCGTCAGAAAGAGAAATAGCACTGGGCCTTCTGAGGGTTATATTTAGTGATGCTGTTGATGGTTTATTTTGATTGCAATTTGGCACCTTCTCCTTTTTCTTCCTCTCCTTATTATTTGGGTACCCTTTTTATCATAATCAGTACTTTATTACTGTTTTAAAGTTCTATTTTAGAACCATAATAATAATTAACATTTGCATAGGAATTTATTTACAAACCTCTTTCATACATATTATCTTATTTAGTCATCAAAACAACTTTGTGGGGTACCATTTTACACGTAGAATTTGTAACTTAAGGAAGTTGAAAGAGACTTGCATCAGATCTCATAGTGGTAAAGCCAGTATTTAAATCCCAAACTTCTGAATTCTAGTCTAATATTTCATACCACCATCTGTGCTGCCAATTTAAATTGAGTGACCCAAGGGACTTCCCTCATGGTCCAGTGGGTAAGACTCCGTGTTCCCAACGCAGGGGACCCAGGTTCCATGCCTGGTCGGGGAACTAGATCCTGCATGCATGCTGAAACTAAAGAGTCCGCATGCCTCAGCAAAGACCCGGTGAAAGCAAAATAAATAAATATTTAAAAAAAAACCTAAAATATAAAACAAAATAAATTGAGTGACCCAAAAATCTAATGTGATAGGCCCTGACCTAGTGTCTCAAAAAATGTTGATATCTTTTTAAAAAAAATATTTATTTATTTATTTATTTGGCTGCACTGGGTCTTAGTTGCAGCACATGGGATCTTTAGTTGTGGCATGCGGGCTCTTAGTTGCCTGACCAGGGATCAAACCTGGGCCCCCTGCACTGGGAGCACGGAGTCTTAAGCACTGGACCACCAGGGAAGTCCCAATAATGTTGATATATAACTTCTTGTCTAGGGCAGTCTTGTGGCAGGAGGTTCACTTTGAGTACCAGCTTTGATCAATTATTACTGGCTACCTGGGATGTTGGATTCTGAGGCTTTTTAATGTTTAGGTGAGGAAAGTGCTGTGATCAATTAATAATGCCTGCCATGGGCTTAGGAGGACTTGGTCCTCATGCCAGGTACTTGCCACTCCTGTAATTAGACCAGGGCAAATCTCAGTCTGCCTTGCAATGCTACCTTTTGAACAGCTCCAAAGTAACACAAAATGGAGGGATTTCACTTTAGAAGAATTTTTATGTCTCTTAGGAGATGGAAAAGGGGCAGGTAAAAAGATCCTTAAACCCAAAGAGATTCTATGAAAGTGATTGATATAAAGAACTTATTCTTTGCTCTAGATATGTACTTCTTCAGCTGTAATTTCCTTTTCTGTTCAGTTCAGCATTCTGCAAACATTTAGTGAATGAATAGGCAAGGCACTGTGCTAGATGCTGGGGGTGGACATGAAGATGAGTAATATGTAGTCTCTCTCTTAGGAATTTTACAGCCCACTGGAGGAAACAGATTTTTTAATAGAAAAAAAATAAGAGAGAATATTCAATATTTGCTTTCCTTTTCTAGAATGAAAGAAATTTTCTCCTAGTCTTGGATGCCAAGAACTTTGAAGAACTGGGCCGAGCAGAGGTGCCTGTGCAAATGCCTTATGGGTTCCATGGCACCTTCGTGACCATCTGATGGAACATCCACAAGGTCTGGGAACTAGGTTTTAAATGAATGTGCTCTGTACAAAAGAGAGAGCAAAGGTGCACCTTACCTTCTAAACCATAGACACCTGGTTTTAAAATTTCTACTAAAAATGGAATTCATGAGACAATTGTGGTTTTATATTTTCTTAGGGATCATCCTTGAAAACATTAAGCAAGTGTTGATACAACCTTTTGAAGAGAGTTTTAAATTTATATTTACTGGATATACTTATAGGTAATAAGAATACATGAAAGAAAAACTAGACCTGATTATCACCACCAGATAAGTGGGTGACAGAGGTTCCCACACTTGGGAGAAGAAATACAGATAACCATAGCTAGTAGAATATGAATATAGGTCTGAAAAGCCCCTTGTTTTTTCCATTACAGCCTGCCTGTTGCTGCTGGTCCTAAGGTACTCACAGAGGATGTCATGCTTGGAGGCTCCTTCTAAACTGGCTATTTCTCTGCTGTCCAGAGCAGATGCCAGTGAAGTTGAACCACCAAGTACCACCTCCTACCCTGCCCCCAACTCAGCCTTGGGAGGCTGTTGTTTTGAGGGATGTTGTTAAAATCAGGCATTCTTTTCCTAATCTCCAGGTGTCTAGTTCTCCAGAGAACGATGAAAAGTTGGTAGTTCTTACCATATGACTCAGCAATCCCACTACTGGGCATACACCCTGAGAAAACCATGATTCAAAAAGACTCATGTACCAAAATGTTCATTGCAGCTCTATTTACCATAGCAAGGACATGGAAGCAACCTAAGTGTCCATCAACAGATGAATGGATAAAGAAGATGTGGCACATATATACAATGGAATATTACTCAGCCGTAAAAAGAAATGAAATTGAGTTATTTGTAGTGAGGTGGATGGACCTAGAGTCTGTCATACAGAGTGAAGTAAGTCAGAAACGGAAAAACAAATACCATATGCTAACACATTTATGTGGAATCTAAGAAAAAAAAAAGATCGTGAGGAACCTAGGGGTAAGATGGGAATAAAGACACAGACCTACTAGAGAATGGACTTGAGGACACGGGGAGGGGGAAGGGTAAGCTGTGACAAAGTGAGAGAGTGGCATGGACATATACACACTACCATATGTAAAATAGCTAGCTAGTGGGAAGCAGCCGCATAGCACAGGGAGATCAGCTCGGTGCTTTGTGACCACCTAGAGGGGTGGGATAGGGAGGGTGGGAGGGAGACGCAAGAGGGAAGAGATATGGGAACGTATGTATAACTGATTCACTTTGTTATAAAGCAGAAACTAACACACCATTGTAAAGCAATTATACTCCAATAAAGATGTTAAAAAAAAGTTTGTAGTTCTTCATTTAGTTGGGCAACAGGTTGCACTAGAGACCATATAATCTTTGCATGTCTAAACCCCGTTAGTTTTTACCAATAGCCCAAATCAGCCTAGATCTGTCACTTAAACCACACGTCAAAATTCCGTGTTCCCTTTTCCTTCAGTTATACTCCAAGCCCAGGCCAGTTAAACTGTGCATGTTGAATGGTACTGGAGAAGCCCCCCAAACATGTAGTTTGGGGGAGGGTGAACTCATTAGGCTCACTGCACAGTCCTGGACCAACATAGTCAGTTTCTTCTCAGTTTTCCTTGAGAGTTATTATAAACATCACAAACCCTATTCACCTTAGCAAAGGGTTCCATACATACAAATGCCACATGTCAGGGTTTGCACTGTGGCAATAAAATAAAAGTTCTAAGTTTTGTGTTTGTGTTGGTGAGATACAGAGCAATAGCAATAGGTACAGAATAGAAGATGCCTAAACAGAACTAATATAGCAGATGTGGGAGCTTAGAGGCTGAGATAACCATAAGAACATAAATCCCTTGGTATTTCACAGATGTCTTCAAAAAAGGCATTGTACTCCCCCAGATAAGACGTGGAAGTTTGATCCAGATCTTATTTGGATCTGAAAGGTGAATAAGACTCCAGTGGACATTTGGGAGGTACATAGGTCTATCTGATCATGTCTTTCTTCTGTTTATAAACCTTTACTACACAGAGAGTAAAGCTCAAACATATAAAGTTTAGCAGTATAAAAATAAGATTTTGACCCAAGGATACCTGAATTCTGCCTTGGCCCAGCCATCTATACGGTTCTTGAAGGAGAAGACAAAAAAGGATCAACAACATTTTATAATCTAGGTGTATATGCCTGGCAATCCAATGCAGAAAGTTCTGGAAATTGAATGAGCATATGACTGAGGCTCAGAGCCTAGGCAGGGCCTCTTCCTTTCCCTAAGTCCAACTCATCACTGGACAGTGTCCAGAGACTCAAGGAAAGGAACTATGTGGTGCACAAGTGAGGGGAAAAGGGATTAGGGTGCATCCTAGTGACCTTATCTTAGTTACATCTGGAAAGTCACTATTTCCAAATAAAGCCATATTCTGAGGTACTGGGGGTTGGGACTTCAACACATTTAACTTTGAAGGGGACACAATTCAATGCATAACAGGATGACTGAGGGTGAATTTGGTGAGTACCTTTACATAGAATTAGCTTTAATAAAAGAGCAAGAACTCTGCAAATGCAGTGACATATTTTACTAAAGCAAATAACTAAAGCAATTTCTCAGAAATTCTACTTTTTACCTTTTATTTTATTTTGATTCTTTAAACTGAATTGGGAACAAGGGAAGTGTTTGTGTAACCATTGACGGTTATAGTATTTATCTCTGATGCAGTCAATGCCTGGGAAACATTGTTTATAAGTGATCCTGGGTAAATAATTCACTTATCTGGGTCTGTGTTTTCTTATCTGTAAAGTGAGAGGACTGAACTAGATTTTGAGTTTCCATCTCAAAAATCTCTGGTTTATAATTATTTAAAAAGTTCTTTCATTACAGCCCAATGGGGGAAAGGAGAAAAATATTTGAAAACGTGTGAGGAAGTTTGTGACACATTAATAATTTAATGCACAACAAACAGCATATATAGCTGGAGACAGGAGACATCTGGGAGAAACCATCATGGGGCTTATATTTCCACCACGCCCATGATTTTATCCCTCCTTTCCAGTGCCTGGAACAGTGCCAGCCACAGTAGGTATTCAGTAATTAATGAAAGAATGAATGTAGGCGAGAAATGCACTGGTGCGTACTGGGAACTATAAGTAGTTTGGCCACCGCTTATGAGTAGATGGCGAGGAAACAAGATTCTTTCACTCTGGAGGTGTCTACATTGGACAGAGAATAGCTAATGTGTGTGTGTTCATGGGTGCATGTGTTTATACTGCAGCAACCCAGTGATAAACGGCTCCATGCATGCATATGGATGATAAGGACAGCTCGAGAGTTTCCCTTTGTAAGAATCTTTACAAATAGTCCAAAGGTAGTATCATTTCTTAAAGCCACGTGGTCCCACACATGCACTCAAATTTCTGCTCCCTTTAAGCTATAAGTAGGCTGGCCCTGGGACTCGTCGCAGAGTAAGCAGCGACTGGAGGTTTCTACAACCCAGGGCTTTCTAGAAGGGAGTAGGAGGGACCTCATTGAGCAGACATAAAAATGAAGGACACTAAGACCCCACCCACCTGATTTGACCACTCTAAGGCGGGCCCAGCTCTCTGAGCGCTTGCTCTCCCAAGACATTGAGAGAGCAAGGAACGCCTGTTACGGCCTCCAGGCCGGCAGAGGGAGCCCAGTAGCAGGGTGAAGCAGAGAGCACTGCTGCCGGGCGCCGTCCGCACTGCGCAGCCGCGGAGGGAGGCGCCCACTTTCTCAGCCTGGCGGCGGGCCTAGGGCGAGAGGGGCTGGCGGGGACTCGGGCTTGCAAAACCATGAACGCGGCGGCTTCGGGCCCTGGCCGGCGGGCGCGAGTGTCCCGCCTGGTCTCCTTCAGCGCGACCCATCGGCTCCACAGGTGGGGTGTGCCTACAATACCAGTGGTGGGGGCAGCACTTTCGAGCCCCGGAGCTGGGTCCCGGGTGCGGGAGGGGCACGGGTGCCCGCTGATGAGTGGGCGGGGGGCGCGGTGTACTCCTGCGGCCACCAGGCTTGGTTGATGACGTCAAACAGCCGCGACCGGCGTCGACCAGCCTCCTGGGGACCGATGTGACGTTGAAAGGTGTTGAACTCGCCCAGGTTACACAGTGCCAGGCATATCGTAAACACTCAGCACATGTTAGCTACCCATAGCTAATGTAGTTACAGCAAGGCGGGTTTTGTCCACTTCATACCGAAGAGAAAATGAACCCAGATATTCACTTTCCTGAGAGCAAGCAGCACAGTTGGGATTTGAGCCCGGAGTACTCAGACTGCTTCATCGCGCTGAAGAGGTGATTTTGAGCAGGGTTTTGTCACTCATTAGCAAGCTCCACTCTCTGAGCATCTGTTTCCTCGTCTGCAAAATGAGGATAATAATTTCTACCTAACAGGATTCACCTATCCATTTATTCCCTGGACAGGTATTTGTTGTCAGGTCTTGTGCTAAGTAACAGGGATGCAGCAGTGAGCAAGACCTGTCACAGTTTTCTATCTGGAGAGTACAAACTGGCCAATTTTGTGGAGAGTACAGTGAGATAATTTTGTGCAAAAGCTTTGTTAACTGTAGTACTCTAAATGTAAGAAGTAAATGAGCAGGAGAAAGGAAAGTAATAAAGAGAGTCTCAAAAAGAAAGGGGTTATTTAATAAGCTCAAACATATGAGAGTGGTAAGGCCTCATTGAAGATGCACAGTTGATTGGACAGGTATAGGTATAAAAATCCATTAAGAAAATGCCTGGAACAACGACTGAGTATTGTAATTTTAAAATTTAACCTGGTTTGAGTACCCCTGAATGGATTGAAGTTATCAGTAGGCAATAGTTGAGGGATAATGAAGCAAGATTATAAAGAGAAGATGTACTAGGTCATGTAATTATTTTTCTGGGGGAATGAGATTTTAAGCCACTTGAGGATAAGCATCTTTTTTTAAATCACCATGTGCCCTTGCTTCATTCAGCCCATGCCTAGTATGTAGTAGGTGCTCAGTAAATGTTGAGTTGAAAAATGGAAGGGCCTTGAGCAGATCAGTTGTTGAAGTCTTGCTGTGGAACAAGGATGTTGAATTTACTTAAGTTAATTTGTATGGTATAGTAGTCTAATTAGGGGGCATATACTGGTTCCTGACATAAAACTGAGTAATGAAATCAAATTGATTTATGACTCTCCATTTGATGAGCTAAAGAATAGTAAGTTGTGAAGTTTTTCAAAGGCTAGAGCAAACAATAAGTGTAGGGAACAGAGAAAGTATCTAAACATGTATCATGTTGACTTTTTTTTTTTTTTTTTGGTCAGCAAATCTCTGAGTAATGAGGAAAACTTGAAACTGTTTGGGAAATGCAACAACCCAAATGGCCATGGGCACAATTATAAAGGTGAGAGAAAAACTGGTGAAATTTTAGCCCTTTCGGTAATGATGAAAGAGTGTTCAGCATATACAGTCTAAATGAGTAAGAAACCTTATGGACAGAACATGAGTGCTTTGAGCCTTGAATGAGAAATTAAATGGAAGTTCAAAATGAAAAGATCTGTTGCCTTAACTGGATGTATCTTAAGTTTTACTATGCAGTTGTCTGCTGTTATAGATCAAAACAATGAATGGCTTAAATACTTTTTTCCTTGGCCTTAAGAGTACATGACATTCTTTTGGCACCATGTTTCCTTCTAATTAGGTATTGCTGAGGCCAATGTTAAAATTAGATTGTATTCATTGAGTAAATAATGACTGACAAAAGGAACATATTGGCTCAAGATATGCGGCATGGCAGGAAAATAGGTTGGGTCTAAAACTTTGACAGTCGTGTTCCAAGAAAATAATTAATTTATGCAAGGACAAGGGACTTGATTATTTGAGATAGAGATGATATCTCACAAAACAGCTATGTAAGCCATAGAGCATCACAGCATATGGTATGATGGAGGAAGAAGACCAGAAAAGATGTCAGAAGTTTGGGATTTCTAGTTTAGTTACTGCCTAACTTACTTGACCTATGATATCTCTCATTCTCAGTTTGCTCACTATCGCATAATACCTAATGGTGTTTGTATGGAGCTGAAAAAAGTATGTAAAAGTCATTAATTTGTAGAACACTCTGATCATCAAGATTTTGCAGAAGTTTCATACAAGTACTTGTTAATTTACAAAGCATTACTATAAACTGTGTTTACATTCACATGAGTAAAGAAATAAGAATTTTAGGCCCAGTAGTAGTTTTGCTTGCTCAGAAAGGTACTTGGACCAGCTCAGTGTGTAGCTGGATTCCTTCCTGTATATTTTGTACTTTTACAGGCAGTGATCAAGCAGCATCTTGATCTTACCTAGTGGAGATTCCTTCCAAGTGCATCATAAACAGAATTTATACCCTTTTTGGCCTTGGCTAACCTCTAAGTTCCTCTGCCTTGGTTGAGTCTTGCTTTAGTTGATAAAAAGATCTTAACTAAAAGATGTTCTGGGGGAAAATATAGCTTTGTGGGGTGAGATCTAATAATTTATGTTAGTAACTTGTGTTTGGATGTTACTCTGTTGAAAGTCATGGTTTTTTTTGGTATTTTGTTTTCTTCCCCATAGTTGTGGTGACAGTACATGGAGAGGTACGTGCTGAAAATGTCTCTGGTTTGTGCACATTGCTGGGCCCTCTTTCAGCCAACGTGATGGATTCTGTGTTGAAAAATTCTGTTCAAATCAGTATTGCTTCATTGTTGGTCTTTGTGTATGGTGAGCTGCAGCCATTTCAGGCCTTTCCTCTCCCAAAAGGTCCTCTTTAATGTGCCATATGTGGACAGATAGAAGAGCAGTACAGTGAAAAGGAAGCCTAGAGTACTTGGTGTTTCCATGCTGAGATGGATTGTCTCGGGGATGAAGGCCAATGTGGGGACAATTTCTGCACATTGTGCAGGCTTTAATAATTTACTAGAGGTTTAAATATGAAGAGCATGTTATAGTAATATTCACCTTTGTTTACTTTTTAGATTGATCCTGTTACAGGAATGGTCATGAATTTGACTGACCTCAAAGAGTATATGGAGGTAATGGCATGTTGGATGCTTGTTTTGTGCTGTCTTCTGAATATAATATTTGATGGGCCCCTTTTCACTTCCCCAACCAAGTACCATTAGAGGTCCTGTGACCTGGCGAGTGGAATTGGGTGAGGGAGTGGGGTAGTAGTTGGAGGAACTTCTCTCAATGTTCTCCTAAGAGGGTTTGGATGACTTAATGGAAATTAGTCATGGTTGTCTTACAATGATAGGAATAAACGTAGCGTGCTCATCTTGTATTTTTTGTTGGCGTATCCTGATTTTCTCTGTTTAACAAATTCTGCCCTTCTTTCAAGACACAGCTTTCTCCTTGAAACTTTCTACTTCTGTGAATTTTCCTTACACCTTTGATCACAGATTTTAGTACTACCTTGTTTTATTCACTTTAGCTTTATTATAAACTCACTGGGGCAGTTCATCATAGGGCTAACAAAAAAGAGGTTGTTCAGTAAAAGACTTACTGATTATATCATTACAGAATTCTTGGATTGTAAGAGACCTCAGAGGTTATCTAAGCCAACTTCTTCATTCCATCGATTGAGATTGAGAGATGCTGAACAGTTAACCAACTGACTTGCCCTAGGTCATGTAGTTAGTCCTTTACAAAGTTGAGATTAGATTTTCTTCCATCCACCTTAGTTTTTATTATGCCTTCATCTCACCTGTTTACTTTGCTTCAGCTTTGCTCCTTATTGACATTTGTTTCATACAAATGCTGTTATTAATAATCATTACTTCTTTCACGTTACTTATCTCCCATATATTCAATAAGTATGCCTGCTTTGCATCAGTCTTTGAGCTGAGTACTAGGAATCCAATGACGAATGAGACATAGCTGTTAGCCACAGTGCTCACATGACTTTTTAAACTTTCTTTTTTTCCTTAAATTAATTAATTTATTTATGGCTGTGTTGGGTCTTTGTTGCTACGCGGAGGCTTTCTCTAGTTTTGGCAAGCAGGCGCTACTCTGTGTTGTGGTGTGCGGGCTTCTCACTGCGGTGGCTTCTCTTTGTTGCCGAGCATGGGCTCTGGGCATGCGGGCTTCAGTAGTTGTGGCACGCGGGCTTTAGAGCACAGGCTTAGTAGCTGTGGTGCATGGGCTTAGTTGCTCCGTGGCATGTGGGATCTTCCCGGACCAGGGCTCCAACCCGTGTCCCCTGCATTGGCAGGCGGATTCTTAACCACTGCGCCATCAGGGAAGGCCTCACATGACTTTTTATAGCAGGTAAAGAATAGTAAGTGCTCAATAAGTGTTGCTTGAATAAATGAATAGGAGAATGAGTGAATGAACAAACAGTACTGTGCTCAAAGTACTGTAGGAAAGCTGTAAAGACAGAGTGCTTGCATTTACTGGTGACATAAAAAGAAAATATATACACACACGCGCATGCATGCGCATGCACATACAAATTCAAGACAACAACTTGAGAAATATAAGAGACACCCCAAGCAGGCATACAGTTAAATACTAAAGGAGAGGTTCTCTACACTTTTTCCCCATCTTTGCATACCTGAAGGATAACACACACCACACACTTCAGTACTTTTACATCAGTAAAAGTGGCTGATCATAGCATACAGAGTCAAATTAGAAGGAGCACTGTAGAAGAGGCTTCAATGGAAAAGTTGAGATCTGAACTGGAATTTTCAATTAAAACAAAGATTAAACAAAGATTTATTTTCTTGATATCCCTATGGATATCATTTGATTTATTTTAAAAGTTATTTGGTTTAGGACTTACTTTTTTTATATGATTCTGATTTTGTTCAGAAAATGATTGCTATTGTTGTCATTAATGTACCTTTCTTGGAACCATACCATATGGAAACTTAGATTGTTTCACAAATGCTTTTTTTATTGAAATATAGTTGATGAGCAATATTATATAATTTACAGGTGTACAGTATAGTGATTGACAATTTTTAAAGGTTATACTCCATTTATAGTTATTATAAAATATTGGCTATATTCCCCATGTTGTACAGTATATTCTTATAGCTTATTTTATACATAATAGTTTGTACCTCTTAATCCCCTACCCCTTTACTGCCCCTCCTCCCTTCCCTCTCCCCACTGGTAACAACTAGTTCTCTTCATCTGAGAGTCTTTCTTGTTACATTCACTAGTTTATTGTATTTTTTAGATTGCTTAGATGTTTTACAATAGCTAAAAGTAAAAATTTACAAAGAATAAGGCAATTACAATTTTTGCCATTGACAAAGAAAAACATTATGTTTAATATTCCTAATACAAGTATTAGGAAGCAATAGTCTTTACATGTTTTTATTTTTTCTTCTAAGAGCCCAAGAACATTCTTAAATTACACCTTACAGCAGAAATTTAGAACTCCTTACATAATTTCAGTCTTAATCTGCTTTATAAATGTAGTACTCATTGGATGTTTTTGTCCTAATTAAATTGTGGCATTGTGCTGAAGGTGAGACTGTTAGGGAGAAGTATTTCTAGTAACATTTTGGACAGAATTCAAGAAGTATTAAACTAAATTCTGAATCACAATGGCTTGTTATGAGAAAGCTCCAGTGAATTCTCTATTTTTTGGTTTCTTACCTCTTTGCATTCAGTAATGAAGATATCCAGTCATTATGGAGAGCTAGGCCTTACTTTATTTTACAACTTTAAACTTTCTGAGATTGTTTTATAAGACACCAAGTACTTGCAAGTATCGAGTTAGTGACTAAGTGATAATGTAAGGTTTAGAGGCAAAGGTAGAACACTTTGGAATATGAGTCATAAATGGAATTAGTGATGTTTTTCCTTTGTTTTGTCTATAGGAGGCAATTATGAAGCCCCTTGATCATAAGAATCTGGATCTGGATGTGCCGTATTTTGCAGATGTTGTAAGGTGAGTGACTATTTTACTTTATGTAAACAGTGAGAAAGAAGAATCGATTTTAACATTTTACTTGATTATTGTGTGATTTCTAAAGTTTTAGTGTAATATCTTTTAAAACTAGAATATCTATTCTCTGTAAGTATTAAACATGAAGTTTCGTTTATCTGCCTTTTGATCTTCTTTCCTTTTCTTCCACAGCACGACAGAAAATGTAGCTGTATATATCTGGGAAAACCTCCAGAAATTTCTTCCTATAGGAGTTCTTTATAAAGTAAAAGTATATGAAACTGATAATAATATTGTAGTCTATAAAGGAGAATAACTCTTAGAGATTAATACTATAGAATGATTTAATTTTTTTCCATATTTGAAGAAGATCTTTATCCCCTTGGACAATTAAGAAGTCATCACATAATTGTTGCATCTCCATATTGAGTTCTGGAGCACTTGATTTATTGGAATCATTGTGAATAAGACCTGTTTTAGACTCAAATCTATTTAAAAATCAAATTTGTAATGTATTCTGAGTATCATTTAAAGAGTCTTTCATCTATAGATTAAAATCGTTTCAGCAAAATGTTTGGTGTAGAATTATATGAAAGCAAAAGAAATCTGTTTTTGTTTTTCCATTATCTCATTTTTAGTATTCATTTTTTTTCTTGGTATAATATAAATGGCAAAAATGTTTATAAGACTTACAGTAGGTGAATCTTATAAAAAATAAAATACAGGTGATCACCGAGTCTAGAAACAGACAACATTCTATTTCTTAGTAGATTGAGCTCCCTCGATCACTTCTAGAATATGCTAAAGGTGCAAGTTTATTCAGTGAAAATCAGTCACAAATCATCTGAGGCAATGCATTGTAAATAGATGTACAAGGACTGATGGGAATGTTGCTTTAATGCACACTGTTCATTGAACATTTGCACAGCTTATTGAACTATGAACTGCTAGTGAGGAATAGCACATTGAAGATAATCATGGAAGATCAGTAAACTGCTTATGTATATTTGTCTGTGTTTCCAGACCTTGTGGCTACCTGAACAATTTAAACTCAGAAGGCTGAAGAATAATCACATGTATTAAACCCTGTTAAAATAATCAACGTGAAAAGGATATATTACTCTGTAAAGGATCTCTTTTATACAGTTTTTCCTAATTAATTCCATTTTGTTCTGATGACTAAATTTATCTGCTTAGTTGAACTATATTTTTCATCCCTGGTGTCTTTTTCTGATGCCTAAATCCACAAGAACGTGTTTGCTTTCTTTGCAAAAAGAACTGCTCTCACTTGTGTTCTCATTTGTGTTCTGAACTTCTTAAATATAGGGTTTCATTTTTCTCTCCACATAGCAACTAGTACACAGTGGATTCTTAGAATGTTGCTGCCTGAAAATAGTAAAAGGACATGTGTGGCGATTACTATACTAAAAAAATTTTCAAAGGAGTACACTTTTATTTTGGAGAGTTATTAACTACAGGAATTTTATGGTAAATTTTGACAATAATACAATGCCCACTTGATTAAATTTAAATGTGTTTTAGTTAGCAACACAATTTTTATGTTACTTATTCATGTATATTTTGTATTGATTACTTGAAAGGCAGGATAGCTATAATTTGGTAAGGCACTTTATGTTTTAATTCCCACAGCTTCCATGCAAGGTATTATTCCCATTTTACAGATGAGAAAATTAAAATTGAACCTAGTTTAAGCTACTTGCCTAAGCTCACTCAGCAAATAAATAGCAAACTGAGTGTTTGATACTCAGTCTGACTCCCAAGCACACACTTTTTTTTTAAGGAATTCTAATAATTTACTTGGCTCTCGTCTAAAATTGTTAATAAATTCCCTTTGATACACCCCAGTAACACTTCCTATGTCTCTTTTTCTCTCCTTTTCAGTTTTCTGTAAACCCACATTACTCTGGAGCCTCTTATTTACAAACCACACCCCAATACAGTTCCCCTTTGCTCACCTGTTTTGCATTTCTGTCCGTGCCTCTTTGTCACTTATTTATTTATTTACTTTTTGGGCTGTGTTGGATCTTTGTTGCTGCGTGCGGGCTTTCTCTAGTTGTGGCGAGCGGGGGCTACTCTTTGTTGTGGTGTGTGGGCTTCTCATTGTGGTGGCTTCTCTTGTTGAGGAGCACGGGCTCTAGGTGCACAGGCTTCAGTAGTTGTGGCATGAGGGCTCAGTAGTTGTGGCTTGTGGGCTCTAGAGCACAGACTCAGCAGTTGTGGCTCACGGACTTAGTTGCTCCGCGGCATGTGGGATCTTCCCGGACCAGGGCTCGAACCCGTGTCCCCTGCACTGGCAGGCGGATTCCCAATCACTGCACCAACAGGGAAGTCCCTGTCGCTTATTTTTAAATTACCCTACATCAATTAGCTTTTCTCTTCTTCCCACCTCTTCCTAATCTTGAACTGTGCATCTCAAAAGCCTATCAGTCCATCCTGGCAGAGTGACCTTTTCTCTGGAGGAAAAGATGGGGGGCTCGTTTTTTCTCTTTCCCCAGAAGAACAGCTATCCTGAAGTTGAAATGTATATTCTTCTTCTTTTTTTTTTCATAGATCGTTATTGGAGTATAATTGCTTCACAATACTGTGTTAGTTTCTGTTGCACAACAAAGCAAATCAGCCATATGCATACACATGTCCCCATATCCCCTCCCTCTTGAGTCTCCCTCCCACCCTCCCTATCCCACCCCTCTAGGTCATCGTAAAGCACTGAGCCGATCTCCCTGTGCGGTGCTGCTGCTTCCCACCAGCCAACTATTTTACGTTCGGTCGTGTATATATGTCACTGCTACTCTCTCACTTCGCCTCAGCTTCCCCCTCCCACCCCATGTCCTCAAAGTCCATTCTCTATGTCTACCTCTTTATTCCTGCCCTGCAACTATGTTCATCAGTACCATTTCTTTTTTTTTTTTTTTTAGATTCCATATATATGTGTTAGCATATGGTATTTGTTTTTCTCTTTCTGACTTACTTTACTCTGTATGACAGATTCTAGATCCATCCACCTCACTACAGATAACTCAATTTTTTTTCTTTTTATGGCTGAGTGATATTCCATTGTATATGTGTGCCACATCTTCTCTATCCATTCATCTCTCGATGGACATTTAGATTGGTTTCATGACCTGACTGTTGTAAATAGTGCTGCAGTGAACATTGTGGTACATGACTCTTTTTCAATTATGGTTTTCTCAGGGTATATGCCCAGTAGTGGGATTGCTGGGTCATATGGTAGTTCTATTTTTAGTTTTTTAAGGAACCTCTATACTGTTGTCCATAGTAGTTGTATCTGCAACTCATTGTAGTTTTGATTTGCATCTCTCTAATAATTAGTGATGTTGAGTATCTTTTCACATGCCTCTTGGCCATCTGCATGTCTTCCTTGGTGAAATGTCTATTTAGCTCTTCCACCCATTTTTTTTTTTTTTTTTAGGATTTAAAAAATATTTTATATAATGTTTTTATATACATCTAGTTAATGTATAAACACAGCCTGAATAAGTACTTTACATTAAATTTAACATTTTCTTTAAATAGACAAAATTTTATATAAAGAAAGCTATAAACCTTTTTTAAAAGCACTCAGGTATACAGAATTGTATTATGCATAATCCTTGGTTTATGACACACTCTTGCCACTGAGCCATTCAGAACCTCTTTTCAGTCTGTTAGCTGGTTATTTTTAATAAGGTAATAAGCATCTCTATAAAGCCACAACCCAGTACAAAAACTCAGATCTTGACAACCGACACCTAGTCATATGTACTCCGTCCATCCTCCTTTTCCCTCAGCTAGAAGTAACCATCATCCAAAATCTGGGTTCATTATTCCTTTGATTTGCATATATGTATGTATATGTATACGTGTATACAATTTATAGGGAATATATATACACATATATTCCTTAAAACTATATATCTTTATATAACATATTTTTTTAACTTTTTCGCTTTGTAAATAGAACATTGTGCCCTGTAATGTTCTAGACTTAATTACTTAAATATTTTATTTGATATTAATATTATTATTATTATTGTCATTATTATTATTATTTGGGCCACACGGCGCAGCATGTGGGATCTTAGTTCCCCAACCAGGGATTGAACCCATGCCCCCTGCAGTGGAAGTGTGGAGTCTTAACCACTGGACTGCCAGGGAAGTCCCTATTTGATATTATTAAGCTATGGTTCATTCTTATTGTTGAGTGTAGCTTCCACCCATTTTTTAATTAGATTGTTTGATTTTCTGATATTGAGCTCCATGAGCTGTTCATACATTTTGGAGACTAATTCTTTGTCTCTTGTTTCATTTGCAAATATTTTCTCCCATTCTGAGGGTTGTCTTTTTGTCTTGTTTATGGTTTCCTTTGCTGTGCAAAAGCTTTTAAGTTCAATGAAGTCCCATTTGTTTATTTTTGTTTTTATTTCCAATACTCCAGGAGGTGGGTCAAAAAAGATCTTGCTGTGGTTTATGTCAGAGTGTTTTTCCTATGTTTTCCTCTTAAGAGTTTTATAGTGTCTGGCCTTACATTTAAGTCTTTAAGCCATTTGAAGTTTATTTTTGTGTATGGTGTTAGGGAGTGTTCTAATGTCATTCTCTTACATGTAGCTGTCCAGTTTTCCCAGCACCACTTATTTGTAGAGGCTGTCTTTTCTCCCTTGTATGTTCTTGCCTCCTTTGTTGTAAATTAGGTGCCCATATGTGTGTGGGTTTAGCTCTGGGCATTCTGTCCTGTACCATTGATCTATATTTCTGTTTTTGTGCCAGTACCATACTGTCTTGATTACTGTGGCTTTGTGGTATAGTTTGAAGTTGGGGAGCCTGATTCCTCCAGCTCGGTTTTTCTTTCCTAAGGTTTTTTGGCTATTCAGGGTCTTTTGTGTTTCCATACGAATCATAAAATTTTTTGTGCTAATTCAATGAAAAATGCCATTGGTAGTTTGATAGGGATTGCATTGAATCTGTAGATTGCTTTGGGTAGTATAGTCATTTTCACAATACTGAGTCTTCCAGTCCAAGAGCATGGTATATTTCTCCATCTGTTTATGTCATCTTTGATTTCTTTCATCAGTGTTTTATAGTTTTCTGAGTACAAGTCTTTTACCTCCTTAGGCAGGTTTATTCCTAGGTATTTTATTCTTTTTGTTGCAGTGTTAAATAGTTGAGTGTTTCCTTAATTTCTCTTTCTGATTTTTCGTTGTTGATGTGTAGGAATGCCAGAGATTTCTGTGCATTAATTTTGTATCCTGCAACCTTACCATATTTATTGATTAGTTCTAGTAGTTTTCTGGTGGCATTTTTAGGATTTTCTATGTATAGTATCTTGTTATCAGCAAACAGTGACAGTTTTACTTCTTCTTTTCCTATTTGTATTCCTTTTATTTCTTTTTCTTCTCTGATTGCTGTGCCTAGGACTTCCAAAACTATGTTGAACAAGAGTGGCAAGAGTGGACATCCTTGTCTTGTTGCTGATCTTAGTGGAAATGCTTTCAGTTTTTCACCATTGAGTATGATGCTTGCTGTGGGTTTGTCATATATGGCTTTTATTATGTTGAGGTAGGTTCCCTCTATGCCCATTTTCTGGAGAGTTTTTATCATAAATGGGTGTTGAATTTGTCAAAAGCTTTTTCTGCATCTATTTAGATGATCACATGGTTTTTATTCCTTAATTTGTTAATGTGGTGTATCACATTGATTGATTTGTGTATATTGAAGAATCCTTGCATCCCTGGGATAAATCTCACTTGATGATGGTGTATGATCTTCCTTTTTTTTTTTTTTTTTTTTCAATACGCGGGCCTCTCACTGTTGTGGCCTCTCCCGTTGTGGAGCACAGGCTCTGGACGCGCAGGCTCAGCGGCCATGGCTCACAGGCCCAGCCGCTCCACGGCTCGTGGGATCTTCCCGGACCGGGGCACGAACCCGTGTCCCCTGCATCGGCAGGCAGACTCTCAACCACTGCGCCACCAGGGAAGCCCCCATCTTTGATTTTTTAAGTGATCTCTTGGTTATTTAGTAGTGCACTGTTTAGCCTCCATGTATTTGTGTTTTTTACAGTTTTTTTTCCTGTAATTGATTTCCAGTCTCATAGCATTGTGTTCAGAATGCTTGATACGATTTCAATTTTCTTAAATTATCTGAGGCTTGATTTGTGACCCAAGATGTGATCTATCCTGGAGAATGTTCCATGTGCACTTCAGAAGAAAGTGTATTCTGCCACTTTTGGGTGGAATGTTATATAAATATCAATTAAATCTATTTGGTCTGTTGTGTCATTTAAAGCTTGTGTTTTCTTATTTATTTTCTGTTTGGATGATCTGTCCATTGGTGTAAGTGGGGTGTTATAGTCCCTTCTATTATTGTGTTACTGTTGATTTCTCCTTTCATGGTTGTAGCATTTGCCTTATGTATTGAGGTGCTCCTATGTTGGGTGCATAAACATTTTTAATTGTTATATCTTCTTCTTAGATTGATCCTTTGATCATTATGTTGTATCCCTCCTTATCTCTTGTAACAGTCTTTATTTTAAAATAAAAAGTCCATTTTATCTGATTCGAGTATTGCTGCTCCAGCTTTCTTTTGATTTTCATTTGCATGGAATATCTTTTTCCATTCCTTCACTTTCAGTCTGTATGTGTCCCTGGGTCTGAAGTGGATCTCTTGTAGACAGCATATATATGGGTCTTGTTTTTGTATCCGTTCAGCCAGTCTGTGTCTTTTGGTTGGGACATTTAATCCATTTACATTCAAGGTTATTATCTATATGTATGTTCTTATTACCATTTTCTTAATTGTTTTGGGTTTGTTTTTGTGGGTCTTTTTCTTCTCTGTGTTTCCTGCCTTGAGAAGTTTCTTTAGCATTTGTTGTAAAGCTGGTTTGGTGGTGCTGAATCCTCTTAGCTTTTGCTTGTCTGAAAAGCTTTTGACTTCTTCATCAAATATGAATGAGATCCTTGCTGAGTAGAGTAATCTTGGTTGTAGGTTTTCTCTTTTATCACTTTAAGTATATGCTGCCACTCCCTTCTGGCCTGCAGAGTTTCTGCTGAAAAATCAGCTGATAACCTTATGGGGATTCCTTTGTATGTTATTTTTTGTTTCTCCCTTGCTGCTTTTAACATTTTTTCTTTGAATTTAATTTTTATTAGTTTGGTTATATGTCTTGGTGTATTTTTACTAGGGTTTATCCTGTATGGGACTCTCTGAGCTTCCTGAACTTGAGTGACTATTTCCTTTCCCATGTTAGGAAAGATCTCTTCAAATATTTTCTCAGACCCTTTCTTTTTCTCTTCTTCTTCTGGGACCCCTATAATTCGAATGTTGGTGCATTTAGTGTTGTCCCAGAGGTCTCTGAGATTGTCTTCAATTCTTTTTATTCTTTTTCCTTTATTCTTCTCCTGAGCAGTTATTTCCACCATTCTGTCTTCCAGCTCACTTATTCGTTCTTCTGCCTCAGTTATTCTGTTCTTGTTTCCTTCTAGTGTATTTTTCACTTCAGTTATTGTGTTGTTCATCTCTGTTTGTTCTTTAGTTCTTCTAGATCTTTGTTAAACATTTCTTGAATTTTCTCAATGCGTCTCCATTCTATTTCCAATATTCTGGATCATCTTTACTATCATTACTCTGAATTCTTTTTTCAGGTAGTTTGCCTATTACCTCTTCATTTATTTGGTCTTGTAGGTTTTTACATTGCTCCTTCATCTGTGACATATTTTTTTGCTGTCTCATTTTTTCTTTTTTTTATGAGTGGGATTGTTTTCCTGTCTTACTGGTTGTTTGGCCTGAGGCTTCCAACACTGGAGTTTCTAGGCTATTGAGTAGAGCTGGGTCTTGGTGCTGAGATGAGGAACTCTGTGAGACCTCAGTCTGATGAATATTCCCTGGGGTCTGAGGTTCTCTGTTAATCCAGTGGTTTGGACTCGGAGCTCCTGCTGCAAGAGCGTTAGCCCGACACCTGGCTCGTGAACCAAGATCCTGCAAGCAGCATGGGGCAGCAGGATAAAAAAAAAAAGAACAATAACATAGGAAACTAACAGATATGTTAGAAGGCATATAAAAATAAAAATATAGATGAATCAACAACTAGAAGGTACAAACGGTACCACAATAGTAAAAAAAAAAAAAAGGAGGAGGGAAAAAAAGGGGAGGGAAGGACTTGTCTGTGGAGGGCAGGGCCTAAGCAAGGGTGAGGTTTGGGTGGTGTATGGGGCCTATGCTTAGGACCCACAGGGCTGGAAAAGGCTGTGGGGGTGGGGCTTAGGCTTAATAGAAGGGGCCCAGGCGTGCCCCCCACCCCTGGTCTCAGAGGATGGGGGACCTCACCTGGGAGCCCAGCAGGTTTCCTGGGCTCAAGTGGGCACAGCAAACGCCCTCCTCTCCTCTCCTCTCCTGCTCCTCCAGTCTGGGAGGGCCCCTCCCCACTGCCTCTCCTTTTCTCCCCTAGGCTTCTTTCCTATGCCCCCAAGGACCCACATGACCTGGAGGGGGCTTTGGAGGGCAGGGGATTGGCCTGGGAGCTCAGCAGGCTCCCTGGGCCCGAGCGGGCAGGGCAAATGCCCTCTGCTCCTCTCCTGCTCCTCCCGGAGGACCCCTCCCGCCTTCCTCTCCTGGTCTCCCTGGCCTCCCTCCTATGCCCCCAAGGACCCATGTGGCGTGGAGGGGCCAAGCACAGACTCTTAAAAAAGGATAGTTATACATTTCAAGATTTTTTTTTTTTTCTGTACGTGGGCCTCTCTCACTGCTGTGGCCTCTCCCGTCGCGGAGCACAGGCTCTGGACGCGCAGGCTCAGCGGCCGGGGTTCACGGGCCCAGCCGCTCCGCGGCATGTGGGATCTTCCCGGACCGGGGCATGAGCCCCCGTCTCCTGCATCGGCAGGCGGACTCTCAACCACTGCGCCACCAGGGAAGCCCCATTTCAAGATTTTTTAATACCACGTTATGCAGATCTGATTAGAAAAACATCATTTTTTTTTATAAGTAACAGGGCCATTCCAGGTGTTTGTTGTTCATGAGTTGCTTCAAGAGAACATTTTTTTTCCTACTTGCTCTCCTTAGGAAAGTGAGAATTCTATTTGTGTACCTACTGTCTGTCTGTCTGTCTAATTAGTGAATGAGTGAGTGAGTAGATGAGTGAAGGACCAAAGATAGGATATAGATGATTTCTTCTAAGTCTCCCTAGAACCTGCTATCAGAGACTTTAATAAGCTCTATTTTATTATTGCTTTACCTTTTGGCTTTTTCACTATGCCGATACCTTGTGGGCAAAATTATTCTAAGCAGAGTATCTGGTAAATAGTACTCAATAATTTTCACTGATTAAATAAGTGAATGGTATATTGGTAGAAACTGCTAAAATTTTACAGTGTCTTATACATAGTGGACATTTGGGAAATATTTTTAGAATTGAATAACATGAAACATTTGAGGCTTGAGTTCTAGTCCGAGTGCCATTACTGCTCAGTTGTGTCACTTTCATCTCGGAGCCTTAGTTCTCCAAAATGAATGTTGGACAGATGTTTTCTGAAGTTGCTTCTGCCTGTTCTTAGATTTTGTATCTCGATGATTTTAAATACCAAATGAGTAAATATTAATTTAGAGAAGGGAAAAAAATTGTTATGGGGTGGTTTGGAAAAGCTTAGTGTGGACAAGGTTAGTCCTGAATGGTGTTTAAAGTGATGAGACAGGGAGGGTGTTGGTTTAGAATTCAGGAGAAAAGGGGAGAAAATACTGAAAGGGTAAAATTTCATAAGTGAGGTTACCAGGGTGGGAGTGTACAAAATATATTTGGGATGTAATGAGTAGATTAATCTTAATAGAATGGTGATGTGGTGTGAGAGAGTCATGGGAAGTTAGCTTGGAAATACAGGATGCAGACAGCCTAGAGAGCCTTAAATATCTGTTTGATTTTTATTCTTTAAGGGTGTTGATGAAAATAATCAATAAACAGTCTATAATAGGAATAGGAAAGAGGTTTATTTGAGCCAAACTGAGGACTATAGTCCAGAAGACAGTCTCTCAGATAACTCTGAGGAACTGCTCAAAGCACAGTTTTATGTCTTGTCAGAACAAGGAATGTCAAACAAGTCGGGGATACATTCCTTCAACGTTTGAAAAAAACCAGATCAGCATGTACATAGCGAGTCAGTATGGCCGTGGCACCTGAGAAGGGAGTCTTATCGAAGGAGTACCAGCATTGGCGTCCCAGGAAGGGAGGCATTTAATCTTTATTTTTAATATGGCTGTTCTTTACTTCTGGTCACTGTGCCCTTTTCCTTTAATAATTAAAGCAGATGTACAGTGCAGGTTTGGTAAGCCACAAACAGTCTATTTTAGTTAGCAATAACATTTGTGTTAACTCATGTATAAGCCAGAATGACTTCCCCATACCTCAATATGTGAAATTTTTTTTTTTACCCAGGGGTAAGGAGCTGTTGAAGTTTTATTTGCTTGCTTTTTAAGGAAGATAGCCAGCTGCACAAAGGGAAGCAAAGAATCCAGTTGTGAAGTCATTACAGGAATCTAGACGTGAGGTGACGGTGTCATGAGTGTGGTGGTGGCAGTGAAAATAGAGTGATGGGAAGGAAAATGGAGCTGATGTTGTGCAGCCCTTACTGTGGTGTCAGGCATTTTGCTAATACTTTTTATGTTACCTCACTTTATCCTTATAACCACTCTGTGGGGTGAGCATACTAGTTACCTACTGCTGCATGACACATTATTCCAAACATAGGGGCTTAAAACATCATTTATTAAACATTTATTACATGAATGTTTACATTTATTACATATATTAAACATTTATTATTTCACATTTTTAATGTGCCAGAAATCTGGATGTGGCTTAGCTAGGACCTCTGGCTTAGAGTCTCTCACAAGGCTGCAGCTTTGTGACCGCCTGGAGGGGTGGGATAGGGAGGGTGGGAGGGAGATGCAAAAGGGAGGGGATATGGGAACATATATATATATGTATAACTGATTAAATTTGTTATAAAGCAAAAAAATAAAATAAAAATAAAAATAAAACCAAAAAAACAAGGCTGCAGGCATCTCAAGGCTTGACTGGGAAAGATCAGCCTCCTTGCTCACTCGTGTGGTTGTTAGCAGGATTCAGTTCGTCACTGGTTGTTGGACTTAGGCCTCCATTCCTGCCTTCCTTTCTTGCCATGTAGGCCTTTTCATAGAGCAGCTTGCTTTATCAGAGTGAGCAAGGGAGAGTGCCAGTGAGAGTGAGAGGAGGGGGGCGCGGAGGGAGGGAGAAAAGTGGGGTGTGTGTGTGTGTGTGAGTGAGAGCATGAGCGTTAGCGGGATGGAAGCCACAGTCTGGTAACCTAATCACTTTTCTGTTCGTTGTTCCTTAGAAGCAATCACCAGCTCCTTCCCACACTCAAGGGGAGGGGATTAAACATATTCTAGTGTGTAAAGTGATATGGAGAATAGCAGGAGATGAGGCTGGAGAGGTAGGCAGGGAGTGTGTAGCATGATGCCCTTTTTGACCCCAGGGGAGTTAAAGCACATTTCATTTCGCAAGAGTGAAAAAGATCTATGGTAAGTGTCCGTTTTGTTTTTTAAACTGCAAACTTTTACATTCCTCCTGGAAATGGAATTATCTTAAAGACGGGAAACAGACTGTGCTCATTTTGCTTTTGTTATGTCTGGGATATTTCTAGCCTCCCTCGCACATAGAAAAATCATTGTTAGTTTCACGCCATTTAACTTTATAACAAGATTCTGTTGCAAGACAGACATTTTGGAAAATGCCCCGGATAAACACTATCTCTGCATAGCTACTGAGAGAACTGCTTTCACCACAAAAGAAAAGTAGGGGAAAGTGATTCTTGCACTGGAAGATTTTCAAAGCAGCAGTTATGCTTTCATCAGTTCGTTTGCTTCCTTCAAAATCCGCCCACACACTCCTACCAGTATTCTGTCACCATCTAGACAGAAGTATTAATCATTAAAAAAGAGAATTAGAATTCCTTTCCCTTTCCTTTCCTGGTTGTTGGCTAAAGAAGTGACATCTCAGGCATGTATTCTTAAAGATGCCCAAGAAGCAAGTCATCAGTACATAAGCCCAAGTTCACCCTCATACAACCAGTTTACTAGGCAATGAAAATTCCCAATTTAGTATGATAAGAAGTATGAACTAAGTTTAAAAACCCTTTTTTTCTTTTCACAAATATCTTAATAAATGTGAGTGCTATGGCTGGGGACAACCTGAAGAAATAGAACTAGTGTTGGCCTTTACCTTTTAAAGTTTTTATTTGCACAGATAGAACCGCATATGGGTGGTTGGGTGTCTTGTGGACATCTCACACTTAACATTTCCAAAACTGAATTTCTGAGTTCTCCTTCAGAATCTTCTTTTACTAGTTCCCTAAAAATACTCATGGGAATGAGTATGGACCACCATCCATTCATTTTTTTCAAGCCAGAAATCTGGGAGTTGTCCTTGATTCCCACCCACCCCCCCCTTTTCACCTCTTACCTCCAATCTATCAGAAAGTTCTACCTCTGCATAAACAATGATTTTTGCCTCTCTCTCTCCATTTCCAATGCCACCACCCCAGTCCAGATTGCCACCATTTGTTTGCCTGGATTACTGACATGGCATCTTAACTGGTGTCCTGCTCCACTTTGGTTCTCTTCCACACTGTCATCCCCCTCATCCCCCATGTTACCCCTTGAAAGCTTCCTCTTGTTTTTAAAATACAACCCAAACTCCTGACATTGGCCTGCCAAGCCCCTTATGATCCAGCCACTGCCTACTTCCCCAGCCTTAAAATGATCGCTGTGTTTTGGTCACATTGGCCTTTGCTCATCCTAATGAGCACTCACTTCAATCGTGCCTCAGGATCTTTTTTTTTTTTTTTGTAAGCGAGAGAAAAATTTATTAATTGCAGCAAGTAGGGAGAACACTGGGGATCTTTCCCAAAGCAGTGTCTCTCAGGATCTTTGTGTTTACTTCCCTTCTGCCTAGAATGCTGCCCCAGCCCTTGCCCCTGGCCCATTCCTCATTCCTTTCATAAAACCTAATCATTCTTCAGATCCCACCCTAAATATCACCCTCTTGAAGGCTTCCTTGATCACCCTGTATAGGTAGAAATCCTCTGTTATTTTCTATTATAATACCTATACAGTGCCCTTTCTTGCAGTTTTAAAATTACATATATGTTTCCTTTTGTCTTATTTATTTGCTTGTTAGTTTATTGTCTGTACTCACCTCAAGGACGTCAACTTCATGAGGGCCAGAGCCTTGTCTTATTCATTGTTTCCCCAGGACCTAGCCCAGTGCCTCTTACAGAGCAGGTGCTGAATAATTATTGCATGTATGAAAGTGCCCGAAAGTAAAGAACTGGTTGAAACTGGTTTGGTAAAAATTTTGAGATTTAACACCAAAATGTCTTTTTTTAATTGAAGTGTAGTTGATTTACAATGTTTAACACCAAACTTTAAAGTATACTTCAGATAGGTGTTATTTTTTACATGCTTCAGCTTAGAGAACAACCACTGCAATATGAAATAAAATCCCGTCTTCCTCCAAACTTGTTTGTCTGGCTAACTTTATCTTCCTGGGGATTTTCCATTTCCATTTGTGGGTAAAGTTTGTCTTAGTCCTCAACTACTAATTTAAGCACAGATAAGCTAGAATTCTGAATCACGGGTCTTTTAGTAAATTGCTGTCCTCATGACCACACCATCATTTGTTAGCAGCGCTCACTCAGGGGCTCACTAAGGTACTCCCTTTATGGCAGGACAGACAGTGAAGATTGGTGGGTAGTTTCTGTCCCAGCTCCTGGAGAGTGGATTTACCCCAGGCAGAGAGGCCTCAGCTGGTCTTGCAAAGAATGCCTTTTATCATTCCATCTGTTTAGCCCCTAGGAGCAGGGTTCCTTGTAGAGTGTAGATCTAACAGATCAGTGGCAACACTGAGGCAATATGTGGTTTTCAGCAAACTAGGGCTCAATTTGTTGCCATAATAACTTTCAGTAATTCCCAAAGAACTAGGGGGAACATCAGTGTTCCTTTCTTGAAGGAGAAAACTGTGTTTAGAAAAGAAAAGATGCAGCCTAACCAGGTGTGGGGTGTGACGTCTTCCACCTTCATTTTTTTTTTTATTTAGTTTTTATTTTTTTACAACTTTATTGGAGTATAATTGCTTCACAGTGGTGTATTAGTTTCTGCTTTATAACAAAGTGAATCAGTTATACATATACATCTGTTCCCATATCCCTTCCCTCTTGCGTCTCCCTCCCTCCCTATCCCACCCCTCCAGTCGGTTGCTAGTGGGAAGCAGCCGCATAGCACAGGGAGATCAGCTCGGTGCTTTGTGACCTTCCACCATCATTTGAAGTTGTGTTGATGTCTGTGTAGTTAACTAACAGGTTTTTGGCATTTATTGGCTTATTGTGAATTAGCATTATGTCAGTCACAATGTGTCCAGTGTCTCAGTCATCAGGCCCTTTAAGGTAGGAGTCAGCTCTAGTTTACTAAAAGGAATCTGGGGTTTTAAGTAGATTAAGAGCTGGGATTTGAACCTAGGTTTGTGTGGCTTAAAAAAAAAAAAAAAGATAAAAACCCCGACCAACAATTATAATAACTATTTCAAAAAATATCCCAAGCTCTTTAAATATGCTTTGTCTACACAGTTTATTTTCGCCAAAGGCTTTTTGAGTTTGTTGGACTCAAGCATCTGAGTCTGAAGTTATTTTTACATATAGGTTATATATGTATGCATCGATAAATATGCAGATATTTTTGCATATGTTAAATTATTTCCCGGTTATATTAGGTATATATATTTAACTTTATCTATATATGGATATAACTTGCATAAAAGCAGGGTGGGGTGGTACATGTGTCCTGGTTTCACTGCTGTGCCACATTCAAAGAAATACAGTCCAGCAATCAGAAGTAAAATACTTCTGATTTTCACTTGTATCTCTTGAAGGACATTGCCAGAACTGGTTTGTAACCAAGAGTAGTGCCTGGGAAACCCCTCGCCTCTCCTTTCAGTCCACAGAGGCTCCAAAGCTTCTTTCTATCTCAGCCCACACAATACTCAACCCAAACTTTGCCTTTGCTTTCTCTTCTCCCACCCTCTCCCTTGTCCCAGCTCTCTATTATGTAGAATAATTTAACCCCTTTACTCATTATTTAGATTGTCTATGAGAGAGCCTAGGAGCTGACCCAGAAAGCCAGAAGACATTCTACTTAGAATCCTAAGGGGTGGAGGTGAAGGTGGGGCTGGAAGGAGAAAGACGGTGAAAAGCCAGACATTAGCCATTTCTTACAACAATTACAAATGAGACATTTTAGTCCTTGTTAGGGCACCATTTTATTTGTATATATTTATATTGTTATTTATATTATATATATTGTATTGAAATGCTTGGCTTACTTGTACATCAGTGTATCGTTCGTGGTGCCTTTTTAAGGCATTAAATAATTATATAGTGCTTAACTTTGCGCCAGGTACTGTTCTGGGTGCTTTATATATATTAACTGATTTAATTTCCACAACAGCCAATAGGTAGCTACTATTTTTCTCCCTATTTTACAAATGAAGAAACCAAGGTACACAGAAGTTAAGTAACTTATATGAGGTCCCACAGCTAATAAGGAGTAAAATAAAATGAAATTGAACCGTGCAGTCTGGCTTCAGAATTTATCCTTTAAGACAATTGCCAAAACTACCTCTCTTATGAAATAATAAAGTTTACTGAAAGTTTTCAACACTTACTTGAAAAAATAACTTGGGGGTTGATAGACAATAAGATACTGTCTACATTTTCTCCCTGTTCTGAGTCTCTTTCTTGCTCTGAATGGTTGGTATTGTAGTTGGACTGTTGACCAGGTCTGGAACCTTTCTGGTGTGTGAAAAATCTTTGAGGTAATGGGATTTGGAAGACATTAATTTTCTTTCCTACTTTCTCAGAATGAATTATCACTTCCCTTACAATGGGTAGGCAGTTGCTGTTTCTGACACAGAATAGGAATGCATTGAATTTACAAAACACGAAGCTGCAAACAAGAAAACACACAAGTGGAAGAACAAGATTGGGCAAGGGAGTATGGGAGCGATAAATAGTCTGTCTCTTGTCTGTGCACGAGGTGCGTGCAGCCTGTGGGCTTCCTTGCCATTGCTTGTGTGCCTTTTCTTTTTTGTTTTGGTATATCACTTCCCATTAGTCAAGATCAGGATTAGCTGTCCCTGAGACTGTGAAGGTACATACTTCCTTAGCCCTTTACTTTTCTTCTGCTACTCACTGTGCTTGCCACTTACTGGATTCACTTAAGGAGTGACCAAGGATGGCAAATTTTTGGAGCCTGTTCTGCTTCAATTCCTGCCTCCTGAGCCCAAGGAAGATATCACTAGTTGAATATGAAGTATTTTTGAGCCTGGATTTTGCTTCGGAATCCTTCTCAACAGTGCCCTTAGGGTGTCCTGGTTAAAGTGCAGGCTCTAAAGTGGTATAGACCACTCTTCAAAACCCACTAGCTTCACTGTGTATTCACTGAATGACTTTGGGCAAATTATTTCTCTCTCTCTGCCTGAGTGTCGTCCTCTGTAAAATGGCTATATCTCATAGGGTTGTTGTGAGGATTACGTGAGATGACGCCTATAAAGTGCTGAGTATAGCGCCTGGCAGATACCTCTGGTGGCTACCAAGTGACATCACAGAAAATTGTGGAGTCAGGAGTGCCAAGAACTGGTCCCTCCACTGAAGCAGCCATTAAACTGGCAAAATCTGTCAGGGTCAACTTTTTCCGAGCTCTAGACTCTAATAAAAAAACCCTTATAGTTGTTAGGGGAATGCTTAATGAGGAAAGAGGCTGCTAAATTTTGACATACATGAAAATCTGTCAGTCACTGGCTGACCACTGAGAGAACAGAAGAGAGACTTCAGTGACCACATTCAACAAGGAACGCAGTCGTTGCAAAACTAGTTTAGAAAAGTTACTAGACAAATGGATGATTGCAGCCCTCGACAAGCAACAACAGCGTACCCTGATGAGAAGGGAGAATATGATTTCCAGAGTCACCATTATAATATTGAAAATGTTAAGTTTTCAACAAAAATTAGACACACGAGATAGGAAAGTATGGCCTATTCACAGGGAGAAAGAAGAAGTTGACAGAAACTGTCCCTGAGGAAGGCCAGCTGGAAGTTGGCATCCAGTCACTGAATGTTGGCATCCTGGAATTTAACGTAACTACGAAAAGAAAATGCAGTTGCTTATTACAGGAAATACCATACTTACTTTTGGTTTTATATTGTATTATGAGTATTATAAATATTTTGCCCATTCCTCTTAGTGGAAGTTACCATTAGGGGAAAAATGACCAGTTTGCACCTGAGAAAAGTTAAAATTGAGAAAATTTTACTTTTATACCTGGCCTTAAAAATATATACACTCTCACCATTCTGTTGATTTAAAAAAAATTTTATTGGAGTATAGTTGATTTACAGTGTTATGTTAGTTTCATGTGTACGGCAAAGTGAATCAGTTTTACATATACATATATCCACTCTTTTAGATTCTTTTCCCATATAGGCCATTACAGAGCATTGAGTAGAGTTCCCTTTGCTATACAGTAGGTCCTTATTAGTTACCTATTTTATATCCATTGATTTTTAAATGCTCACATAAATGAATAAAATTAGATGACATTTTCTGTATTTTAAGTTAATCACTCATTAAAGACATATTTGAATTTAACACATTCATGACTCTTGCTTGAAGCATAGCGTATTTGGTATGACAGAAAATAATGCCTTTATACCATAATCTTTCCCTATCCTTGGCTACTCAGACATGGTACATTCTTATTTTCTTTCCCTTCAAATACTACTGGTGTTGCATCTAAACAAAAGTTTAGATTGACTGTGGAATTGGCTGTCGACATGTTAAATTAAGAGCCAGAATTCCAATTTACACCCAGACCAGGTTACAAAAAGCCTAATTTGTGTCCTGAGATCTCCAGTTGAACAGCAGTGAGCGGACTGGCTCCCCTCCACTAAGTGACCCTCAGGTCTCCGCTTGGGTCTGAAGCAGTGGCAGTAGAGTTGTACCTCTGAGAACACAGAGTCTTCATTCACACAGGTCAGAGCCCTGGCTTGGGACTGAACATAGAAGGATGCAGTGGAGGCAGAAGCAGTTGTTCCCCCAGCTTCCTTCTAGAAGAGGAGTTTGCTGATGAGAAAGACGAGCAGGATCTGAATGGCATCTCTCAAGGGGCTGAGGAAGGCTCTGTTGGCTAAGCTTTTGGCTGTGGTTCGGGTTGTGGTTAGCTTGTGGGTTGTGGTTATTTTGTGGGTGTGGGTTGTGGTTAGTTTGTGGGTCGGGGTTGTGGTTATTTTGTGGGTGTGGGTTGTGGTTATTTTGTGGGTCGGGGTTGTGGTTAGTTTGTGGGTCGGGGTTGTGTTTAGTTTGTGGGTTGGGTTTGTGGTTAGTTTGTGGGTTGGGGTTGTGGTTAGTTTGTGGGTCGGGGTTGTGGTTAGTTTGTGGGTCGGGCTTGTGGTTAGTTTGTGGGTCGGGGTTGTGGTTAGTTTGTGGGTTGTGGTTAGTTTGTGGGTCGGGCTTGTGGTTAGTTTGTGGGTTGTGGTTAGTTTGTGGGTCGGACTTGTGGTTAGTTTGTGGGTTGTGGTTAGTTTGTGGGTCGGGGTTGTGGTTAGTTTGTGGGTTGTGGTTAGTTTGTGGGTCGGGGTTGTGGTTAGTTTGTGGGTTGTGGTTAGTTTGTGGGTCGGGGTTGTGGTTAGTTTGTGGGCTGTGGTTAGTTTGTGGGTCGGGGTTGTGGTTAGTTTGTGGGCTGTGGTTAGTTTGTGGGTCGGGGTTGTGGTTAGTTTGTGGGTTGTGGTTAGTTTGTGGGTCGGGGTTGTGGTTAGTTTGTGGGTTGTGGTTAGTTTGTGGGTCGGGGTTGTGGTTAGTTTGTGGGTTGTGGTTAGTTTGTGGGTCGGGGTTGTGGTTAGTTTGTGGGTTGTGGTTAGTTTGTGGGTCGGGGTTGTGGTTAGTTTGTGGGTTGTGGTTAGTTTGTGGGTCGGGGTTGTGGTTAGTTTGTGGGCTGTGGTTAGTTTGTGGGTCGGGGTTGTGGTTAGTTTGTGGGCTGTGGTTAGTTTGTGGGTCGGGGTTGTGGTTAGTTTGTGGGCTGTGGTTAGTTTGTGGGTCGGGCTTGTGGTTAGTTTGTGGGCTGTGGTTAGTTTGTGGGTCGGGCTTGTGGTTAGTTTGTGGGTTGTGGTTAGTTTGTGGGTCGGGCTTGTGGTTAGTTTGTGGGTCGGGCTTGTGGTTAGTTTGTGGGTCGGGTTTGTGGTTAGTTTGTGGGTCGGGCTTGTGGTTAGTTTGTGGGTCAGGGTTGTGGTTAGCTTGTGGGTTGGGATTGAGGTTGTGGTTGGCTTGATTGTGGAGATCTTGGTGGTCAAGTTTGAGGTTTTCCCTGGGAAAAAAAAATGGCATCAGGACCTCTTTTGGGTGGTGAGTAGGCACTAGAGAAACGAGGCTAATGTGATGGAATGCTGGAGCCAGAGTTCATGGCAGAATTCAGTGAACACTTCGCAAGGGCCAAGTGTATATAGAGGAGGGGAAACTAGGGGTACAGGATGTTAAGGAACAAAAAATAAGAAACACTCTGACCTTAAGATCTATGGAAGAAGGAATTTATACTGAACTTACATAACTGTTGAATTTGCTGTTGGGAAGGTAGTCTGCCTTCAAATGTCCTCATGTCCTTAATATTATATTCGATCAATCAGTGCAAATATGATCCAGAGTGGTACAATTTTATTTTATTTTTTTTTGCTAATTTCAAAGTTCCCATGTAAAGGTTATAAGAACTAGACACCATCCAGGCTTGAGGATGGCTGACTCTGCTTTAAAGGAAGTGGAAGGAGGCCCTGTCCAAATGCTTGAATCCCTTTTTGTGGTGTCTGAGGCATTGGTCATTTTCACAGGTGGTGATCTGACCACATGTTAGTTCTCTGAGGTTGCCTTGCAGAGAAGCAGAGAAAGCCGGGCCTACACCCCTGGGAGGTTGTCTGATTCTGAAAAACTGGAGCTTGGCAATGATACTTCCAAGGGTCTGAGTGAACCACAGAGGGGACTATAATGACGAAGAAGGGAAATGCCAAGTGATTTGCGCAGACCTGTACATTCTGCCCACTTGCAGGGTGCCTTCCAGCTCTGTGGCATTGTCTTATCTCATTTAGCATTTCCTCAGGACAAATGTTTCTCTAGCGCACCACTGAGCCCAAAGTCTGAACAGAACCGCTTTCTTCTCCTTTTTAAAAATCTGGATTTTATTAGCATGGAGCTAAGGAGTCCTGACTAGAGACAAACTTTTTTTTTTCCTTTCCTAGCATCTATACAAGTGTTCATTTCAAAAATGTCCTGGAGAAAGAAAATAACATCCCAAACTTTTCACAGAGGGGAAACCACCAAGGAAACAGTTAAGGCTTTCATATAATAGTTTCATTAGGCATAATCACTTTAATATTTGTTGTTGAAGATAGATATGCCTTTGATCACATTTGCAATGCTTGACTGACAGGAAAATGGGCAGCGTACTAGATGTATTTCAGTGTTTGGGGGCTCACGAGGAAGACCTGTTACCTGGACACTGAGAAAGACTAATGTTACTTGTTCTTGGTTGAAGCTTGTATTTAAAAACTTCATTAAAAAAAGAAGATTGTCTTTATAGTTTTAAAGTAAGTTTACGAAAAGTCGAGAAAAGTATTAGATGTGGAATTTGAGTCCTCGTTTTGCCATTTACTTTCTGTGTGGCCTTGGGCAAATTACCTATCTTTTCTGAACCTCAGTTTCTTGAATTTGTTTTTGCTTGGGAGAGAGAGATAAAGAAGGAAGGGTGCCGAGAAGGGAGAAGGGCAGGGAGCCTCAGAATGGTTAGAGGTTGAGGACTACAGCCTGGGAAAGGCCAGTGGAAATTCCTGGTGGTTGTGCTGGAGGCCAGAGGCCACTCTGAGAACTAATGAAATTATTGGTTTTCTACGCTATCAACCCTGCTTTGTGCAAATCTCCCTTCTCATCCCTTAAACCCTTCGGTAAAGTCTGCTATACCAGTGAAGACTCTGTGTGAGTTGGTATTCTTGTGAAAATTGGGGAAGGAACCAACTTCCATATCCACGTCTGTGTGGTGTTGAATGGAAACAGCTCCTGAGGAAGCCGGCGTCTGGAGCCACAAGTGACCATGAGAATCGAAGGCCCCTTGGAATTGGCTTTTGTTTTCCACAGGGCACAGGATAAGGGGTTGAGCTAATCTTATGTAGACCTCAAGGTGCTGGGAGACTCAACTGGTATCTGGGTAACGCATGATTAGAAGACTTTTTTCTAGGGCACCCACAAGATAATTTTCCGGGCCAATGGATTTCACTGCCCGATATGTAAATAGACTGCAGAGGAACTTACCATTTCTTTTCAGTATCTTAACAGAAGCTCTAGCCATGTTGTGGAAATCGACTGTGAAGGCTCTGTGGAGGGCAAATTGATGAGAGATAATGGTGAGGAATTCGCAAGTTCAGCTCACATTGCTGCCTTCCCAGGGGACCCCAACCTCTTAGTTCCTTTTGTGCTTCAATTCTTTACAGCACAAGTAGCAGATCGTTCAGTACTGGTCTGCTGTATACTGTCTGGACCAAGATCTTCCACAGCTTTGCTCCAGACAAGATCAAGTCCATCCCTCTCCCCCACCAACACCAGCACCCTGAATTCCCCACAGGCTGGTATACACAGCTGGTCTTTGTTCAGGCTAGTCTTTCTGCTTGTAATACCAGTCCTGGGCACATCTGCCCACAGACTCGACAGTAACCTCTATGAAATTGTTTCTCCTGGTTGTCATGGAGCCAGACAGAGCTCCGTCAGAGAGACAGGCCCCTCTACTGCACTGCCTTGCTGTGAGCCTCTGCCCCCGACTGGAGGGCCAGCTCTTCGAGGGCAAGTTCTTTTGTCAACAACGCCTGACACGTAGCGTCATAGGTGCTTAATGTTCATTAAATGATCTGTACAGCTTGGTCTGTTGTTCTGATATCATTGGGCCCATTATTATATCAGTCTCTTGTTCACACATTGAAAAATTAATGAGAGTGCACTACATGCCAGTCACTGTGCTCACTGCTGAGGGAACAGTGGTGAACACAGCAGGCGTGGTTCTTACCCTGGAGACTTTAAACGAATAGTCAACTGACAAGTAAGTGATTGCAGTCGTGATATGTGCTCTAACGAAGCAGTGGCAGTGATGAGAGTGAGTAAACAGGGAGCGGAGCTTGATCTGGGGGTTCAGGGACCTGAGGAAGTGCTGTGTAACCTCAGTAATTATTTCTGTATAGGCCCTGCCTCCCAACCCTCATTGTAAAGTTCGGTGGGCAGGAACCTCTTCATGTTGCCTTTTGTGTGCTACTCAGCGTAGTGGGCTTCCCCCATTGTATGTGCTGCTCCCCTCCCCTTGTCAGCCTCGCTGATCAGAGCTGTGTGTGTACATCGTAAACAAGCAGAGAGGCCAGTGCAACACAGCAGGTGCGAGTAAAGAGGGGTCTGGAGACCGCACTGTCGGTGGGAATGTGCTGTTTCCATTGAAGATTGTCACCACCATTTGGTGTTTCATCTGTTGTTGCATGGAGTGTGGAGGCCTTAAGGAGGTGAGATGAAAGGAAAACCATTGCCCTCATTAGCCCTGGCCGGCTTCTAAGGGGCTGCTGTCATGAGGCTGGGTTGTAGCAGCTCCCTTTGGATTTGACTCTTGCAGGTCTCTCTGTGGGCATAATAGCACCTCCTCCAGAGCCAGCCAGGTCCGACCAGGCCCGGGCATGGCTGGAGAGGCCGGAGTGACTTAGCAGCATCACCATCACCGCTGTCTACAGAGACCTGGTGGCAGTTCATAGTGGACATGGCCTGGTGGTCAGACCTGCCCTTTCAGTACAAAATGACAGTCTGAAAGTGTAAGGACCTCTCAACATTTGGTTCTTAAAGTGAACTTGAAAATAAATCCCTAGCCGGGAGGGAAGTTTTTTTGTTAGAGTCCCCAGGTGGCCTCACCTCAGAATCTGAGTGTGTCCATTTTGTACAACAGGAGGAAGCCAGTTCTATTGTACAATCATCACACTTTCTGCCAGCAAGCCATTTCCAAAATGATTCTATGCTTTAAAAAATGATTCTCTGTGTCATGGTGAAACCGAGTCCCCCTAAAACTGAGATCCCTTGCTGAGTTTATGATTAACCACTCTATCAAAAACTTTATCCTCTTTCTTGCCCCACTCCCACCCCCATTCCCCTTAGGATTGAAGAGTATCAAAGAAACGGGGGGACTGAAACCAAGCAGGACCCTGGGGGCCCGCCCTAGTACAAAAGCCCCTCCATGTCCCCCCATTTCTTGTTTGTAGAGAAAGGCTTTAGTCTCCTAGACCCTCCTTGAGTTCCAAAGAGCAGACTTAAGCAGTTAGTAATTAGGGAAGTGAGGGAATGCAGAAACAAAGGAAAGCAGTCAAGAAATAATACTTCAGTGATAAAACAGAGTCCTAGTTCTCCTCAAGGGTTACATATAACAATCTGATACATATCTGTGAGTTGTTCTGCAGAAACTAAGACCGCTGCCCAAGTGGAGGATGGTGACTACATGGTGACCACAAGCACGTAGACCCCAGACTGGTTGGAATCAGAAGGTTGATGATTCAGATTCCTGAAGCATCACCCTGTTACCTCACCACCACCAACCAATCAGAAGAAAGTCATGCCCCCTGAAAACTTCACCCCAAATGTGGCCTTTCAAAGACCTTCCCTGAAAGCCATTGTGGAGGCCGGGTCTTCTGAGTATGAGCCACCTGTTCTCCTTGCTTGGCGCCTGCAATAAACGCTGCACTTTCCTTCACCGCAACCTGGAGTCAGTAAATTGGCTCTGCTGTTCGGCAGGCAAGTGGACCCAAGTTCGGTTTGGTAACAATGGGGACTGAGTACCCCTCCTCCAGGCTCTTGGCTACTGGCAGCTTCTCTGCACCCCCAGTTTAGCAAGGGCTCCTGGAGGACTGCCCTGGGCATTGGCAGAGAGGGGAACACTCAGGTGGCCAGATGGTTCCAAGACGAGTGTCTTTATTTTTAACTGTTTGCTGCTGCTTCCCCCAACCTGCCTGGCTGTGGAGTACTGTCTGCCCCAGACTAATAGGAGTGAATTGGGTGGGAGTAGGAGGGAATATAGAGAATTTGAAGCAAACTGGGTGCCAGTGACAAGGATTCTTTGCTTGACCAAAGTTTAGTCAGGCTCTGGAACCTTCTCCTAGGCCCATCTGTGCACTTCCTTGTAAAATCCAGTTTTAGCCAGAATCCTCATAAGTCAGTTTAGCAAGAACATCCCACCCTTGATATCTGATCACCTTTATTATCTGATTGAATTCCTCATCCTCTACTATCCCCCAGGTGATATCAGATCAGCTTGGCCTCCCTTAAGCAAGAATCCTGTTAGGTCAGTTTAGCCAGAGCCCCCTTACACGTCTTGATGTTTCCTCTTAGTGATTTTCCATCCACTGAGCCCTCACCCTGTTCCTGGGCTGTAAATTCCCACTTGCCCATGTTGTATTCAGAGTTTAGACTTGTTCCATACTGAGGTCTCTTTTCTCTTATTGTGATAGTCCTGAATACAATCTGTTTTTGTTCATTCATTCATTAGTTTTGCTTTAACTACTATCCAGCTCTGGTTTTCTTTAACACCAATTCTTTCTGTTTATGTTGAGCATACCTGGTGTGTGTGTGTGTGTGTGTGTGTGTGTGTGTGATGTATAAACTTCTACAGATAAAGGTAGGACAAAGAACGGTGAGGCAGAAAAGGAGTACAGCTACTGAATTATCCACATCATAGCTGGATTGTATTTTGAGTCCACAAGGTCAGTATAAAACTGTACAAACATAATATGAAATTGTAAAAGCCCAAAGCAAATCATATATGGATAGGTTCTTACTGTAGCTCGACTGCAGTTATGTTCATGGAACTAGGAGATACCCATTTTGCCTTGAACTTGCTGTGTGGGTTCTTCACGTGGTACAAGACGCTGCCGTTGCAATACTTGTCACCTTTTTGCCAGGAGCCAATGACTGAGTTGTGCTGGTCCGTTGCTCGCAGGACCACAGAGCTAATACCGTTATTCACAGGAACTGACACTAGGAGGAAATGAGAAGGAAACAATCAGTCATCTGTGCAGTAAGACAAGAGATGGGGGTCATGAACTCAAAATTAAGTATGAAAAAAGAAAGTTACAAGTAGTATGTAAATATAGTGTGGTCCCATTTTTGTGAAATAAGTTGAAAAAAGTCTGGAAGGAAATTCATCAAGATATTAACTATGGGGATTTCTTGGTTGTGGGGTGATAGATGGTTTTTATTTTCTTCCTAGTTCTTCTTTGTGTTTTCCAAGTTTTCTACAGGAAAAGGTGAACAAAAGAAGACCTGTACTCTGGCCCTGGTTTTGCTACGTATCAGGGATGAGGTCCTGGCTGACCTTTAACCTCTTGAGCCCCGTTCCTATCTGCCAGATGAGAGTTCTGCCCTTCTCTCGGGAGGAGTGGAGTGTGGGGAGAGAGGGGGTGGATGCATGTGGAAGGGTCAAGTGGGCCTCCAGGGAAGTGCTTCAAGAAATAAGGAACTGTTACTGCCAAGTCAAAGCAAAGCCTATTTCCTGGTTCCAGAAATGCTGATGTTCTTGGTCTTTGTTGTTGAGAGTGAGGGAAGGGGGGCCTCTCAGACCCAGAGGCCCTAATCCGGGTACCTAGTCCAAGTACCTGCCAAGGCCCAAATCCAAGTACCGCTAAGTAACCACTTAGGGTTCCCTGACCCCCTCCACTCAGGTGAGTCTCACCTGTTGACCTAGCCCAGCGTGTGCCCACAGGGACCCCACTGACACTTTTTAATTCCACCTGTTATTTTCAGCCTCCTGATGTGTAATACGGAATTTCAAGAGACTATTTCGGTTTGTCCATTTCCTCCCTTAGAAGATCCCTTCTGAACAAATTTCTCAATGCTAGGATCCTCTCAGCCACCCCAAATTGTTTTAAAGGCTTCTCCTTTACAAAATAACGAAAATTGATTTTGTAGCACAGTAGGATTAGACAGTCCTGGATCTGAATCCTAGCCCTAACATTTAAATCAGTGGTTTCTTTCCTGTTCATCATTCACTCCACAAATATTTATTGAATGCCCGCTTTGCACTAGGGTTGGTTCTAGGTCTGAGGATAATGACATTATCTCTCATTGTATGGAGATCATGATACCTTATCTTGAAAGGTTCCTGGGAGACTGAAGAGAAGAATGTAAAGACTTTAATACTGGTGGGTGTTGGATAAGTTGCCATTGTTATTCTTAGCACGAAACACATTTCTCTGTTCTGTTTGTTTTTGCCAGTCAAAAACAAATCTGAGACAGATCTCCACCCGCCCCGCCCCCCCCACCCCCCCCCACCCCCCGCCCTGACTTGCTCAGCGAGAACCTGACATATGTCCTAGATGTGTGTACTTGGTGCTGCGGTGGATGGTGATGAGCGACTGACACTGACCGTGTCATCCAGTCATCAAGCCTGTCAGCTCTCCCCTGGGCTTGCCTTTGTCCTTCCTTCTGTTTTCCACCCCCCTCTCTGGCTTACATCTGCCTTTCATCCCTCCTAGTTATCTGTATTATCCAGATTCCTGGCCTCCACAGTCCCCTCCCTTCAGGCTTCAGCCTGATCAGACTTCCACACTCAACACTTCCATCAGGACACACACCTGTCCAAAACCTTCAAAGTGCTCTTCTAGAGCCTCTAAACGTTTCTGGTTTTATATTTCTGCTTCTGTTGCTTGCAGTACCCAGCGCATGGCTCTTATGATCCTCATAACCCAGCTCACTCCGCTGTTTCCACCCCCACTCCAGGGCATCCAGGCTCCCTCTGCTTCTGCAGACACACCTGGCTTGCCTGCCCCTGGCCTTTGTTCATGTCTGGTGCCCGTCTGGAATCTTCCTTCCTTCTCATCTCACATCACATCCCCACTTACTCTCCAAGGTCCTGCTGATGTCCCACTTCTGGGCTCTTTTTCTCTCACTCCTGAATCATGTATTTTTTTTTTTTTTTTTTTTTTACTATAGAGTTGAGGACTTAATTACATTCTGGCTTGTACTACACGCTGTAGTTTCACCTACGTATCTGGCCAGCCCAGTTCTGGGCACCTGGAGGGCACTAAATAAATACTCATTGATTGGCTTTTAAAAAGTTGTGCATCCAGTGTTGCATAGTGCCTTAAAGCTGAAGGTTCAGGAAAAAAAGGCAAGCAAGTTACATTTCTCTTGCCCACGGAAGTAAAAAATGGAGGCAGATGCTTAGCCAGAGCAGTTGTAATACAAATGCTACTACCTTATGAGTTTCTTTGACTGATACCAAGTCAGACTCAAGAGAACCTGTTCTAAGATATTGCCTGAGATGCAGTTGTGTCTTGGAACCAGCCAAACCATTTGTACATGTCTTACCAATGTTAACACAAACCCTGAAAATAAAAAAAATTTCAATATTAAAATGAGGAGAAGCAGTTGGCCTGTGTGGGCATTTACTCAGTCTCCCCAGAAGTTCCGAGTCCCAGCAAGTTCCTATGATGACCCAAGGAAACCACGGAGCCTGCTGTGTAATTCTAGGTGTGCAATCTGGTACATCACACCTCCGAGGGCATAGGATTTTGATTCTCAACTTAAATCATTCCTATAGTGAGTCAGTTTATCACAGAGCTTTAGCACGTTTCTGTTCTGAGATGAAATCACACGAAGTTTGGGGAAGTACAAGACACGTAGTGGGCATTCAGTGAGCCTTAGTTCCTGTTCTCCTTTCTCTCTGCTCTACCCGACGCCTCTGTAAATGCTGTGATGTCCCTCTCATCCAGCACGTTCCCTTTCAAGGGGTCTTACGGATCATCTTTTGATCCTTCTTTCTTCTGTCTTCCTACTTTCACATGGCTCCTCTGCCACCCCCACCTCCAACCCCTCACCCCTTGCATCTTCACAAGATAGGTTTCTTTTTCTTCCATTTCAACAGCAAAATTCTTCACCTCGTGATGTGTTACCTTAGGTCAGAGGTCTGAGATCTCTGACCATCCAGGTCCTGTTCTGTATACAAGGTCACACACATGCCCTCCTGGTCCTCATCTTGAATCACAAGATTACCCTCCCTGCCCTGTTTAGGACAAGATCTGCTGCCTGAGGGAGTGGGACATAGGGAGGCCCACCACAGCTGAGGCACTTAGTGACAGTCCCCAAGAAAAAATAGAGAAAAGGACTAGCCAGGATGAGTGTGTGAAGGCAGGCCATAGGCATTCTCCTGCTGAAGCCTGGAATCTGTAGAGCATGGGTATAGATATCACCCTGGTGTTCTCTGCAAAATTTGGTTAGAGTTCTAAGAGAGGCAGGATAACATGGTAGATGAGGAGTCAGGCTCTGAAGCTGGACGGCCTGGCTAGACAAAGCAGGACAAATCTTGGCTATTATTTAGGTTCAAATATTAGCTGTGCAACCTACTAGTGACCTTGGGTAAAACGTTAACTTTCCTGTGCTTCAGTTCTCATCTGTAAAGTGGGGAAGATAATAGCATTTACCCTTAGAACAGTACTCAGCACACAGTATGACGTCTTAGCTCTCATTACCTTAACTGAGAGGCATATAGTGTAGTGGTTAAGAGCAGGGTCTCTGAAGCTAGAATGCTCGGGTTCACATCCCAGGTCCATCATTTAAGCGGCTCTGTGACCTGAGCAAGTCACTAGCATCTCTACCTCTGTTTTCTCATTGACACACGGAATGACAACAGTATCTACCTAGTAGGTCATTGTGAGGACTAAATACATTAGTATATGTAAACAGTCATATTAAATTTGTTGTTATCATGAAAGTTATTTGAGAGCACTTGCCTTGACTTGTAGGTTTGACTGATCCCAATATCTATAAAATATTTCTAGGCACCTCAAAGAAAAGCACTGGATTAGTAATGAACAGACTAAGATTCAAGAGGCAGTTCTGCCACTTATTAGTCCGTGAGACCCTGAGCAAGTCATTTAACTTCTCTCAGCTTCAGGCTCCTCATTTATCAGATGGGATAGTAATACTTTCCCTGTCTAGCTCACTAGATTTTCCACCCACAGACTAAAAGTGAACAGCGTCTCCTGGAGTTGTGCCGTATACAATCATCCATGGTGGCATTGTTTCATCAAGTGGATGGGAAAAGACTACAAACTGTGGTGCAATTTTTATCCCATAAAATAATAAAAATGCTCCCCCCAATACAGACTGTTTTAAGTAAAAAAAAAAAAAAAAAGCCCAAATTATTTAAGTGAGAGAACTTGCCGCAGTTGTGCTTTTGCTGGGATTCGGTTAACCTGAGTGTTGGGATGTAATGACTCCCATGGCTCAGGTTCACACAGGGGACATGCAGAAATAGGAAATAGTCCCACCCAACCCATCCTCTCACATGTTCTCATTCTCCCTCTTTCTGCCTCTGTGTCCCAGACGGGTCAAAAACACATGTTTTGTTTGTGTTATTGAGAGCAGGGATGGAGGGGTATGTTCTGCAATTCTGGTTTTATCTACCCTCAGAGAACAGAGGACAGCAGAGAGAATGGCTTCTACTTACCTGTGTAGACTGTATTGCTTTTATAGACGTTTGGGTTGGCATGGATTCCTGAGGAAGTGATGACAGTGACCTTACTGAAGAACTTGCAGTTGTCTTTGTGACTTATACAGCTGGCAGGAGAACACAGCAGTCCAAGGCACAGAAACAGCCCCAGTGGCAGCAGCAGGGGCCCAAGGATTGCCATGGTCTTGATCTGTTTGGAAACTGCTGGGCCTGGAACTGGGTAAGAGCTACAACTCACCTGTTTATATGCTCTGGGGCTGGAACTTCTGGGTGAGGTCATACATGCAAATCTCTGGCCCACTCCTCCCTAAGATGAACTGGCTTCTGGAATTTGGCCCAAGATATCACGAGGAATGAATCTTCTTGTATCTGTCACCATGACCCTTTGCCAATTCCAATTTTGCTCATGAAGGGGAATGTACTGGTGGTGGTTTTATTTTGCCTCTCATTCACCTCAGCATCTGACATTTGAAGGAAGCTGTGAGAAGGGGTTAATACCGGCAAAGTGAAATTCAGAGTTGAGTAATCATCACATACCTGTCCTGTTTAGGAACTCCACTCTTCTCCCTACAGGAAACTCAGGCATTAAAGCACTTTTCTTCATGGAATATTACATATCCTTTCCAAGTCTCCTTAATCGAACATGTCTCCTGTCCCAGTTCATTTTGTGACTATCATAGAACTAGAAAGACTGTGCTTCTGGATTTATATTTGTTTCTTTGGAAAGAAACAGCTTTGGTTCACCTTGCTCCTGCCTGACACTTTCCTCTATACTACTGTAGCACAAGGAAACTACTGAAAAAAATCAGAAAATATGCTTTTTTCATACTTCTTCTCTGATTTTAATTCACTCGCTGAAGGAGAAAAGAGGAGAGATGTATTCTGTGTGAGTGGAAAGAAAACAAAAAATGTAGAATTGAATCAAAGAGATATTTATAAATGTTTTTTCAGGAGAAGCACTTACAGAATGGTAGAGTGAGGACCCCTGAAAAACCTACTCCTCCAGAAAAGCAATGAGCAAAAACAGTCTAAACCAACATTTTCAGAACTCTAGAAATTAAGCAAAGACTTGCAACAATTCAAGGAGCATTTGTTTAAGAAAAATGGCTGAATCTCATTAAACATAGTGAGCATCGAGGCATTTTAACTTGCCCTGTTCCCATCCCTCTTACCCCACCTCTTCAAGTAGCCTTAGAAACCAACAGCCTTGCAACTATGATAGCCATGAAGACCAGCAAACTAGCAGCCAATAGGGAGGGGACAGGATGGGCTTGGAGTACTCCAAAAAGCTTCATTTCCAGAGAATTGTCACTATATGACCTGTCTGCAAATTGCCTATAAAGCTGAATTCTCAGGGCTTTCAGAACTTTCTCTGGGCAAACAGCCTTATTGTTAGGGTATTTGTTGAAAATAATCAGTGGGAAGTTTTTAACATTGCAGCTGTCTGAAGCAGTGGTTGCAACTGGGACTAACAAGGAGCTGAGCAAAAATTTTAAAAGAAAAACTGGGACTGAGATGTTGGTGGGGGCCTTGGAAAGCTCTGACAAATTCCTGGGAATCTAAAAGGTCATCTGCATGTACAGAGCTATGCACATGCCAAGAAAAGAGCTGAGAAAGCCCTAATCTCTTATCTCTGGCTGATCTTGAGGGTCTATACACGTAAGAAATGTAGGCAAAGGCTGAGTTGTAAACTGCCTATTTGACCAGTAAAGGCATGCACACAGAGAGGAAATTGGCAAAGGTTGAGAGACTTATTGGTTCAAGACATTTAGGAAATCTCTATCTATTCATTAGCTGACCACTAAGCTAACTAAGCAGAGACTACAGTGGCCACACATAATAAAGAATACTGACTTTGCAGAATGAATTAATTCTGAAAAATTGCTAAATAAACAGCAGCAGCAGCAGCAACAACAAATAATAATAAATGTGAACTACAACAAACCCTGGGAAGGAGGGGAATCTGGTGTGCAGAATGGTCAATTGTCACATTATATTTTTTAAATGTTCAATTTTCAACAGAAAATTATAAGACATACAAAGGAACAAGAAAGTGTGTTCTGTATACAGAAAAAAACTCCCAGCCAATAGAAAATGTCCCTGAGGAAGTCCAAATGTTGGACTTACTAGACAAAAACATTAACTCAATCATTATAAATATGTTCAAAGGACTAACAAAAGCCATGTTTAAAGAATAAAAGAAAAGTTTAAGAATGATGTCTCAACAAAAAAGAATATTAATAAAGAGATAAAAATGGTAAAAAGGAACATACAGAAAATTTGTAGTTGAAAAGTATAACTGAAATGAAAAATTCACTAGAAGGACTTAAGAACAGATTTCAACTAGCAGAAGAAAGTATCAATAAACTTGAAGATATTCAGTGAAGATACTGAATAAATTTAACAACCGAAGTACAAGACTTGTATATTGAAAACTATAACAAAGAACTCATAATAGCCAAAAAGATCTTGAAACAACAACAACAAAGTTGGAGGACTCACATTTACCAGTTTCAAAACTGCAAAGGTACTGTAATCAAGACAGTGTGGAAAGATGGTGGAGTAGAAGGACAATAAGCGCACCTCCTCTCGTGGGCATACCAGAAGTAAAGCTGTTGACAGAGCGGCTATTGATGAGAAACACTGGAGTCTACTAGAAAAGATCTTCTATAACTAAAGATATAAAGAAGGAACCACAAGGAGACAAGAAGGAGGTCAGGGGTTATCAAGACCCATACCCCTGAGAAAAAAATGACAATTGCAGAGGTTCTTCACAAGGAGTGAGGAATCTGAGTGAGGAATCAGGCTCACCATCCTGGGGGTCTTGCACTGGAAAAACAACCCCCCAGAATGTTTGGCTTTGAAGGCCAGCAGAGACCCACAGGTTTGGGGGAAATAGAGACTCTACTCTTAAAGGGTGCACACAAATTTCACATGCTCCAGGACCCAGGGCAGAAGCAGTAATTTGAAAGGGACCTGGGTCAGACCCACCTGCTGATCTTGGAGAGTCTCCTGGAGAAGCAAGAGGCAATTGGGGCTCACTCTGGGGACATAGACACTGGCTGCAGCCATTTCGGGAGCTCATTCTACCACAAGGACACTGGTGCTTGCAAGTGCCATTTTGGGATCCTCCCTCTAGCTAATTAATGCCAGGACCTTACCCTACCCACCAGGCTTTTGGCACCAATACTGGGACACCTCAGGCCAAGCAACTACCTGTGGGGGCCACAGCCCCACCTACCAGCAGGCAGGCTACTTTAATACCCCCAGAGCCCACAGCCACCCCGGTCAAGGTTCTGTCCACTAGAAGGCCCAGGACCTGGCCCCACACTCTAGTGCACACGCACTAGACCTGGAACACCCAGGACCCTGCAGCCAGAGGTCCCAGGGCCCAAGACAGGATCCAGATCAATAAAATTGAATGAAACAGAAACGAAAAAGGAGAAGAAATGAAAAAGGAGAAGTTACAACCAACATCACAGAAATATAAAGGAGCTTAAGAGACTACTACAGATAACTACATATTAATAAAAATGGACTACCTAGAAGAAATGGACAAATTCCTAGAAATGTACAATCTCCCAAGCCTGAACCAAGATGAAATGAAAAATATGAACAGACCACTTACAGATAGTGATATTGAATCGGTAATAAAGAAAAACTCCCAACAAATAAAAGTCCAGGACCAGATTCCTTCACAGGTGAATATTACCAAACATTTAGAGAAGACTTAATGCTTATCCTTCTTAAACTATTCCAAAAATTGCAGAGGAACTTCACCGAACTCATTCTACAAGGCCAACATCACCCTGATACTGAAACCTGACAAAGATATCACTAAAAAAGAAAATTATAGGCAAGTATCATGGATGAACATAGATGCAAAAATCCTCAACAAAATATTAGGAAATCAAATCCAACAATACATTAAAAGGATCATACACCATGGCCAAGTGGGATTTATCCCAGGGATGCAAGGATGATTCAATATCTGCAAATCAGTCGATGTGAATGTGATACACCATATTAAAAAAACTGAAGGATAAAAATCATATAATCACCTCAATAGATACAGAAAAAGTTTTGACAAACTTCAACATCCATTTATGATAAAAACTCTCCAGAAAGTGGGCATAGAGAGAACATACCTCAATATGATAAAGGCCATATATGACAAACCCACAGCTAACATCATGCTCAATGGTGAAAAGCTGAAAGCATTTCCTCTAAGATCAGGAACAAGTCAGGGATGCCCACTCTTGTCACTTTTATTCAACATAGTTGTGGAAGTCCTAGCCACGGCAATCAGAGAAGAAAAATAAATAATCCAAATTGGAAGGGAAGAAGTAAAACTCACTGTTTGCTGATGACATCCTACTATACATAGAAAACACTAAAGGCACCACCAAAAAACTGCTAGAGCTCATCAACGAATTTGGTAAAGTTGCAGGATACAAAATTAATATACAGAAGTCTGTTGCATTTCTATACACTAACAATGAACTATCAGAGAAAATTTAAGAAAGCCATCCCATTCACAATAGCATCAAAAAGAATAAAATACCTGCAAATAAAATAGCTAAGGAGGTAAAAGACCTGTACTCAGAAAACTATAAGATACTGATGAAAGAAACGGAAGACAACACAAACAGATGGAAAGGTTTACCATGTTCAGAGACTGGAAGAATTAATATTGTTAGAATGACCATACTACCTACGAAAATTTACAGACTCAGTGGCATCCCTATTAAACTACCACTGACATTTATCAAAGAACACGAAACAGTAATTGTAACATTTGTATGGAAACACAACAGACCCCAGATAGTCAAAACAATCTCACAGAAAAACGGAGCTGACAGCGCCGTGCTCCCAGCCTTCAGACTGCAGTACAATATGCCACAGTAAGCGAAGCGGTATGATACCAGCCCCAAATCAGACACACAGGTCAGTGGAGCGGAATAGAGAGCCAAGAAATGAACCGACACTCATACAGGCAATCAATGTACGACAAAGGAGGCAAGAATAGACAATAGGAAAAGACAGTCTCTTCAATAAACGGTGCTGGGAAAACTGGACAGCTACATGTAAAAGAAGGAAACTAGAACACTCCCTAACACCATACACAAAGAGAAACGCAAAATGGATTCGAGACCTAAATGTAAGACAGGACACTCTAAAACTCTTAGAGGAAAACACAGGAATAACGCTCTTTGACATCAACTGCAGCAATATTTTTTGGATCTCTCTTACGGACGAAGGAAACAGAACCAAAATAACCATATGGGACCTCATTAAACTTAAAAGCTTTTGCACAGCAAGGGAAACCCTTGACAAAAGAGAAAAACAAGCTACTGAGTGGGAGAAAATATTTGCAAATGGTATGACTAATATCCTTATCCAAAATATATAATATCCCAAACATCCAAATCCAAAACATATAAACAGCTCATATAACTCAACATCAAAAAAAACCAACAATGCAACTAAAAAATGGGCAGAGGACCTGGATGGACATTTTCCTAAAGAAGACATACAGATGGCCAACAGGCACACGAAAAGATGCTCAGCATTGCTCATCATCAGAGAAATGCAAATCAAAACCACAATGAGATATCACCTCACACCTGTCAGAATGGCTATCATCAAAAAGACCAGAAATAACAAATGTTGGCGAGGATGTGGAGAAAAGGGGACCCTAGTACACTGTTGGGGGAATGTAAATTGGTGCAACCACTATGGAAAACGGTATGGAGATTTCTCAAAAAACTGAAAATAGAATCTACCATATGATCCAGAAATCCAAACAAGATGAAAACATTAATTTGAAAAGATACATGCACCCCAATGTTCATACTAGCATTATTTACAATTGCCAAGATATGGAAGCAACCTAAGTGTCCACCAACAGACGACTGGATAAAGAATCTGTTTTATATATATATATATATATATATATATATATATATATATATATATATATTCTATTGTGTGTATGTGCATCTATCTATCTACTATTACATATATATATGTAATAGAATAGAGTATTACTCAGCCATAAAAAGGGATGAAATTTTGCCGTTTGCAACAATGTGGATAGACCTGAAGGTTATTATGTTTAGTGAAATGTCATACAGAAAAATACAAACACTGTATGTTATTACTTATATATGGAATCTGAATTATAAAACGAATGAATATAACAAAACAGAAAAAGACATAGATTTAGAGAACAAGCTAGTAGTTATCAGTGAGGAGAGGGAAGAGGGAGGGGCAAGATAGAGGTAGGGGATTAAAAGGTACAAACTACCATGTATAAAATAAGTAAGCTGCAAGGATATATTGTACAACGCAGGGAATGTAGCCAATATTTTATAATAACTTTAAATGGAATATAATCTATAAAAATTGTGGATCACTGTGTTGTACACCTGAAACTAATGTAATATTGTAAATCAACTATACCTTAATTAAAAAAAGACAAGTGTGGTACTGGCATAAGAATAGACATATAGATCAATGAAACAGAGTTGCAAGTCCAGAAATAAACACATACATTTATGATCAACTGATTTTTTTTGTCATTTAAGATAAATTTTATTACATGAAGATTAAACTTCTGTTATGAGGAGAGTCATACAAGCTTAAACACTTTTTCCCAATGAATCTGAATAAATGAATTTTACTGAATATATCTTCTAGAGTGCTTTTGATGCAGGTTGCTTCAAAAAAGAGTGAAATCATTTTGAATGTTAGAATTAAAACAATTTGATAATTTATTGGTCCTATGACTCCTTTTATGTAATTAAGAATTCTTATGAAATAATACATTTATGTGCTTGGAAACACTCTCAAACTCCATTTTGTCTTGAACCTTATAACCTCTTCTACCCATCATACATTCTTTTTTTAAAAAACTATTTTTAAAAATTGACGTATAGTTGACTTACAATGTTACACTGGTTTCAAGTGTACAACATAGTGATTTGATATTTTTATACATTACAAAATGATCACCACATGATTAACTGATTTTTGACAAGGGTGCCAAGACAATTCGATGGGGGGAAACTAGTCTTTTCAACAAATGGTGCTGAGAAAACTGGGTATTCATATGCAAAAGAGTGAAATTTGACCCCTATGTCATACCATACAAAAAATTAACTCAAGGTGGATCAATGACCTAAATGCTATAAAACTCTTAGAAAAAAACAGAGGTGTAAATCTTTAAGACCATGGATTAAACAACAGTTTAATAGATATAACTTAAAGGGGTGGGATAGGGAGGGTGGGAGGGAGGCTGAAGAGGGAGGGGATATGGGATATATGTATACATATAGCCGATTCACTTTGTTATACAGCAGAAACTAACACAACACTGTAAAGCAATTATACTCCAATAAAGATGTAAAAAAAAAAAACGGTTTAATAGATATAATGCCTAAAGCAAAGGCAACCAAAGCAAAAATAGATAAGTTGGACTTCATCAAAACTAAAGTCTTTTGTTCTTCAAAGGACACTATCAAAGTGAAAAGACAACCCAAATAATGGGAGGAAATATTTGCAAATCATATATCTGATAAGCGCCCAGTATCTGGAATATATAAAGAGCACTAACAATTCAACAACTAAAAGACAAATATCCCAATTTAAAAATGGGCAAAGGATTTGAATACTTTCTCCAAAGAAGATGTATAAATAACCAATAAGTACATGAAAAGATGCTCAACATTATTAGTCATTAGGAAGATGCAAATCAAAACTACAAAGTGATACCACTGTGAAGAGATACCACTTCACAGCCAGTAAGATGTCTATAATCAAAATGACAGATGATTACATGTGTTGGCAAGGATAAGGAGAAATTAGAACTCTCATGCATTGCTGATTGGAATGTAAAAGGATGCTGCCATTTGGGGAAAGAGTTTGGCATTTCTTCAAAAAATTAAACATAGAGTTACTATTATATGACCTAGCAACTTCACTTCTAGGTATGTACTCAAGATAATTAAAAACATTGTCCACACAAAAACGTGTACCTGGATGTTTATAGGAGCATTTTTTGTAATAGCCAACATGTGTGGAAACATCCAAATGTCCATCTACTCATGAATGAGTAAAAAAAATGTGGCATATACATACAATGGAATATTATTCAACTATAAAAAGGAATGAAGTACTGATAGATGCTACAGCATGGTAAACCTTGAAAACATTATGCTAAGTGATGAAAGAAGCCAGACACTAAAGGCATCTATCCTGTGATTTCATTTATATGAAATATCCATAATACACAGATCCATAGAGGTAGAAAGTGATTGCCAGGGACCTGGGCGACAAGGAGAATGGAAAGTGACTGCTACTTGGTTTGGGTTTTCTCTTTGAGGTGATGGAAATGTTCTGGAATTAGATCATGGTGATAGTCTCAAAATCTTGTGAATATACTAAAAACCACTGAATTGAATTTTATGGTATGTGAATTATACCTCAGTAAATTCTTTTATTTATATACTATTCTGTGAAGGCAAGTTGGGGTAGTAGAAAGAATGAGACAGAACTTTAGTATTAGATCCTGTTTAGAAACCTGGCTTTAGGAGAGTTTTAATCTATCTGAGCTTTAGCCTCCACTGCTGAAAATTGAGGCATTAATACCAATCTTACATATTTTTATGTACATTAAATGAGAAATATATGTAAACTGTTTTGGGGGATGGGGTGGGTCTGACATATAGTAGGTGTATAACGCATGGTAATTTATTTCCTTCCTTCTTTCCTTCCTCTCTCCCTCCCTCCTTTCCTTCTTTCCTTCCTTCCTTCATACCGGATTAAGGCACTGGATCAGGAGAAAAGAAAATATAGGAGTCCTGCTATTGATATGGAGACAATAGTCTAAACTTCCCTATGAATTGGGGGCAGAAGACTGGGGGGATGGGGAACAACTCAGAGGGGAAAACTCTGATTTAAGCAGAAGTCTTCCATTCATTCATTGCAATGTGGAGCTCAGCCCAAGAGAGGGTCTGTAGGAAGTCATCAACTTTGCCTCTGGGAAGGAGGGAGCTATTAGCTACAGGGACAGCTGTTGACAAAACAAAGTTGTTCTTTGATTCCAGCCAGAAATGATTTTTCTTGAGGACAGGGACCACAAGAAAACTAGTTTAAAAAAAAATGCACTCCTTTGGGCTTCCCTCTCCTCCACCCCTTTCTCTGAAATTTTGGACTCTATTTCCTGGAAATGCACACTTTGAAAAAACTCCATAGGTGATTCTAGAACAGTGCTTTTTAAAACTTTAATGTGTATTCAAATCACCTGGTGCATTTTGCTAACATTCAGTTTCTGATTCGGTCGGTCTGATGTGGGGCCTGAGGCCCCTCATTTCTAACAGCCTCCCAGGTAATGCCAAAATGCTGCGGATCCATGGACCACACCTTGAATAGCAAAGGTTTAGCAGCTGATCTGCGTAAAACAGATTGAAGCTGAATGGTAGACTAATTGTTGAAAAAGCTGGGTTCTATGACTGTACCGTGCACCCCAAACTTTCTGCTCCGCCTAGAGCTTATCTGCTGAAACTCTTCATGCTGTAGAAAGTGTGGTGGGCACTTCAATACCTGGTTGCTTTCTCTGGGAAGGAGAGCTGTCAGAGAGGAGAGGGCAGCTGCTCTTCTAAGGTCAAAGTCTGAGAGGAGGTTCCCTGAAATTCACCAGAAGCAACCCCTGGCAACTGCAGGGATCATCAGCCTGAGGTGCTTCGGGGTTTTTGATCCAGTCTCCTGGGTATGTCAAAGGTGTTTGGGATGCAACATGGGCATCATGGGGGAAAGAGCACAGGCTTTAGAGTCAGAGAGGCCTCAGACCTCATCGTAACCTTGGATTGTACTTCACTTATGAATAAGAGAACTATCTGAGCCACAGTTCTCTTATTCATATAATAGAGAAAATAATACCAGCCTTGCAGGACTGTGTCAAGCTTTAAGCGATAATGTGCCCCCCACAGTCAGTGCTCTGTAAGGAGTGGTTCTTAGCCATGGTGGCAGGTCACAGTGCAAATCTAAGAGGAAGGGCCACCAGGGAGAGGGTTGATCAACGTTCACTTGTCTTCATGGAATGAGAGAAATGAGAGTAAGATGGTGAGATTTTAAAAGAGAACACAAAAACTTATTTAATTTAAAGGTCTGCCTTTTATTCCGACATTACAGCTTTTTGACATTTTATTATTAAAATGTCCTTTTTCTTAAATGAAAATACCGTCCTCATAGATTGTAGATAGTAGAACCCCCTCCCACTCATCTGTTTCTTTTTAAAATGTCCTTATTTGGCAAAGCAAGAGAAAAGTTGGCTTTATTTGGCAAGATTGACACCCTATCTAGGTCCCTGAAATCCAAAGTCTGGAAACCAGGGTCTGTGAAGACTTTGCATCATATCTTCCCCAAATGCCTTGTGGTAAGAAGCTGGGATTGCTGGCTTTTAAGTAGGAACTGGAAAGCTGTCTCAGGGTGAGTGTCAAAGAACTCTTTCTCATTGAGTGTGAGGTTGAAGCTTTTAATGGATTCCAACATTAGAATCCACAGTCCCCCCAAATTGAAAATTGGTTTCATTCATTTTTGAGGGCACTTCGTGGTCTGGCTTGGTGGGTGGAGAAGCGAAATGAGACAAGAAGTCCAGGCTCAATGCTCCCCAACCCCCAGCAGAAGAGGGACTCAAAACAGCATCCCAGGCAGAGGGAGGAGGAAGGTTTGGACACCCTTTTCATGTGGCCGGCCAGCATGCATTTGAAACCATGCCCCACAGCGTTAACAGAAACTGGTGACTAACAGAAATATTTGAGCTTATCTTACAGAACAGCAGGTAAGGGAATAGCTTGTTAAAACCCCCCTCCACTTATAGCCTGCCCTCTCTGTGCAAGCGCAAGTACAAGCTTGCCTTATTTTGTTGCTGATTGCATACCCTTGAAGCTTCACATAGCCTAGGAATTTGGAGTCACCTCTTGTCCAGTTCGAGCCAGCTAAGACTAATTGGGACCACTGACGCTAAAACTGGACCTGGGTAGAACACAGATTACCTCACCTGTTCCCTACTTCCAGTCATCTTTCCTCATGCCTAAGAACACTCTGCTTCTTTATCCTGTAAACGTTTCAAGCCCCTCGCCTTTGGCGAGGCAGATCTGAGAGTCCTTCTCCCATCTCCTCATTTGGCTGCCTCGTGAATAAACCCTTTCTTTGTTACAAACCTCAGCATTTCAGCATTTAGCTTGCTGCACATTGTGCAGATGCACCTGGTTTGGTGACTGGTTTTTCCCCGGAGAGGCAAGAGCTCTGCCTGAGAGGAGGTGCATTGCAAGGTGCTTGGAGAGACTTTAGCAAGCCTTGGTCAATAACCTCTGGAAACAATTGGCTCTCCCTTTAGTTCCTCTTAGCTAGACTTTGAAATTTCTTTGCAGGGTGAAGTATTTATCAAGAAATTCAAATTCTTGTTCATATTGTTTAACTGAACAGCTCAATAGTGAAAAAATATAGGATGGTTTAATCAGTGGGGCATGACTTAGGACTCCCTGGATGAGCCATGGATCTATGTGGTCATCTGATGAGAAAGTGATGGAGACAGCTCTCCAGAGGTAAAGTCAAGGAAAGTTGCTACTTATGGGAATTCCCTTACATCCAATTCTTTAAAAGTGTATTGATTTTCTAAAATCCTACCTTATTCATATAGGCTTTCAGGTAGCTAACAGAAATATAAGATTTAAAAAGTAAGAAATTAAGGATCTAAGGGTAATAAGAGTAGAAATAATAACACAGTAAGAGAAAGGTGGTGTTCGTTATTTTAGAGATGTTGGCTGACTGTCTCTCTGGGTTTGATACTGTTGTAAGCACCGAAGGAATGACAAACCCCTGCTCCAATGGAGTTTATGATGTGCTGATGTAATATACAACCCTACTGAAACACAGCCCTGAATCCAGCCCATACCTTTCCCTTTCCAACATCATTTCATTAGTTGAGTCACAGGAACATCCTTTAATTCATTTAAATATGTTAGATGCTACTAACTTGTGCCATTAATTGTGAACTCTGATTATTTTCCTTTTGTACTGATTTGATACGATGTGGCAACATTTTAAGTATTATTACTGTATACTGTAGCTTCTTATCTTTCCTAAAAACAAAACAAATAACAGTATCTACTCTCCTGATAACAAATAGGCTCTATTTTTTATTTTTTTATTTTTTTTATTTTTTGCTTTATAACAAATTTAATCAGTTATACATATACATATGTTTCCATATCCCCTCCCTTTTGTGTCTCCCACCCACCCTCCCTATCCCACCCCTCCAGGCGGTCACAAAGCACCGAGCTGATCTCCCTGTGCTATGCGGCTGCTTCCCACTAGGCTCTATTTTTTAGCCTGTGTACAAATGCAGTTTTGTCACTTATGTAATTTGTTACTGATACAATATTTGTAGCACTGTTTCCTGAAACTTTGGGAAACATTGACTTAAGAAATTAAAGTCTTATTCTAACATACCTTTCAGTTGAGAATTACCATTTCAAAGATGTTTTTTAAAAAATAACATATAAGGGCTATTTTTTTAAAAAAATTATTAGAGTATAGTTGATTTACAATGTTGTGTTAATTTCAGTTATACAGCATAGTGATTCAGTTATACATATACATATATCCATTCTTTTTCAGATTCTTTTCCCATATAGGTTATTACAGGTATTGAATAGAGTTCCCTGTGCTATACAGTAGTCCTTGTTAGTTATCTATGTTATATGTAGTAGTATGTGTATGTTAATCCCAAGCTCCTAATTTATCCCTCCCCCCCAACTATAAGGGCTATTTTAAATGATAATTGAAATTGAAACATAAAATCTAAAAATTCTAATGGAACATGTGGATCCTAAGAATACAATAGATGTCATTTGGATATATACTGATTTATTTAAATTATTTATAATGTATTGATTATTAATGATAATATAATATTGCCATGTTTTAAGAACTGATACAAACATTATTACTGTTTTATTATTTGGCATAAAGAAAATTACATGAAAGATAATGTATTCCTTTTATCATGAATAAAATTTTGAATGCTTACAATATATACTCTCAAGCCAAAGATTCTGATCTAGTTGGTATGTAGTGGGGCCCAGACATCAGCATTTTGAAAACTCTGCAGGTATTCTCAGGGGCAGCCAGAGTTGAGAACAGCTCTGTTGGATGGCATGGAGAAAGCAAAAATAAATCAGCATGTATCATGCTCTGAAGGGCCTGGTGACAAGTGAGGACAGGGAAAAGAGTGACTATTTTTAAGCCCTCTTGAGGCAGACCTTGCTTTGCATCTGTTTTATTTAATCTTCACAACAATCCCATGAGCTAGGAACCATCGCTCCCATTTTATAGGAATTGAGACCCAGTGATATGAAGTGAATTGACCAGAAGCTAGTCAGTAAAGGAGCTGAGATTTAAAAACGTTTATGTCTACTCCATCTTGTTACAAAAAAAATGATTTGGGGCTACAAGCTGGGATTTGAAATCAGGCCTTTCCTTTTTGGCCGTGGGTTCCCACCAGCTTGACATCCCACTACACAAGATTCTACCAGCAGAAAGTGATTTGGTTCAGGCATAACAAGAACATTATCTTGATCTTCTGAAATTGGTGCTCTGGGGCTTTTATTTAGTAAGTACTTCTCAGGATCTCTCATATTTATTAACTATGAGTAATAAGAGTGCTGTTTTATTGTAGGTGGAAATAAGCTTTCTTGTGTTTTATGCTGAGAGAATAAGTGCTATTATCTTTATTTGTTGATTCTAGAGCAGTAGTTCCCACCTGGGGGTGATTTTGCCACCCACGGGGTATCTGGCAATGTCTGGAAGCATTTTTTGTTGCCACAACTGGTGGAGGGGGTGCTACTGGTGTGTAGTAGAGGCCAGGGGTGCTGCAAACATTCTACAATGCACAGAACAACCCTCATGACCAACAGTTATCCAGACCCAAGTGTCAGTAGTGCTGAGGTTGTGAAATACCTGCTCTAGAGGAAAGGAATTACCTGGTGTGTGAAATATTAGTGACTTTTAATAACAACCAATAAATACCATTTATTAAACATCCGTGGTGTTTTGAACCCTTCAGTTGATCAGTCAACATTTATGTTCTTGGCATCACGTCCAAAGTTCCATTAAAAATGGTTTTTGACCTCAGGAAGCGTACACTCCAATGGGAAACCAAGAAAGTTCTGAAAACTTGAGCAGCTGTCAAAAGCTATCAAAATCATAGTCCATACAATGAAAAGGAGATACACACAGCGGCAAGGAAGATGGTCCCTTCTATGTTAGTGGTTAAGAGCAGGATTTCTGAAGTTGGGAAGAAAGATCTTTGTTGCATTCCTGATTCCCCTTTTGCTATCCATGTGACCTCAGACCAATATGTTGAACTGCTCTAATAATTCCTCCTCCATAAAATGAGGATAATGGTAGCACCCATATCATCATAAGGTTGTTGGGAGATTTTAATGAGATAATATTGATACATGTGGAGCACAATGCCTGGCACAGAGAGGCACTCAATAAAGTCTTGCTTTCCTTGTTCTTATTATTGGAGAGAGTCCACTGAGGTGGGGCCTGGGAGCTGCCCACACTTCCTCTGGAGGAGAATTCCTCCTTGAGCAATGACAGGTGAGTCAGGGCTGTGGGTGCTTCACTTGGGCTCTAGGACGCAACCTGTCCAGCTGGTAATGAGCTGTTCACTGCAGCTGAACTGGGGTGGCACTGGGCTTGATTGGCTGGGGGAGGTGGGAAAGAGGATAGATAGCGAGTTCTCTTTTCCTGTGAAAGTTTGTAAACTGAAAACATTCACTGCAGTCTGCAGAGCAGAAGCAGTGTGGGGAGAGGTGTGTGAATGTCTCCATCTGTGAATGAAACATATGATTCAGAGCCGAGGCTGCTCCAGACTTCTTCCCCAGGCAGGACACGAGCTCTCTAGAACTCTCTAGGGGAGGTGATAGGCTGGCTTGCCCCCAGACACTCAGGTGAGGACAAAGGGTGGGGTGTTCATGCCCTGGATACCTGCCAGCTTCTCTGCTAATGAGGCCATTCTGGCTCTTCGCCTTTGTTTGACATGGGTTTTACCAGAGAAGGGCACCCCATCTTTTTTTTCTTTTTTTTTCGGTACGCGGGCCTCTCACTGTTGTGGCCTCTCCCGTTGCTGAGCACAGGCTCCGGACGCACAGGCTCAGCGGCCATGGCTCACGGGCCCAGCCGCTCCGTGGCATGTGGGATCTTCCCGGACCGGGGCACGAACCCGAGTCCCCTGCATCGGCAGGCGGACTCTCAACCACTGCGCCACCAGGGAAGCCCAGCCACCCCATCTTTATCCATTGTTGTCCACACCCTTACTGGCTTCCCGTTTTTTGTAAACATAGATATGTTTAGTTTTCTTTCACTGGTATTATTCCAACCGCATGCCCTGTGCCTTCTTTGTCCAGAACAATCCCCCTCCAGTGCAGGGAGGGCCGTGTGTCGATGCATGCAGGTGTGGGCCCTTCAGCAACATCTAACGGTCCCCCTTGTCGCCTGCTGTCTCAGAACGTTCCCTTCATTCTGTGGGGTCCTGGACTTGAGCTTTCCTTGGCTTATTTCAGCCTCTGCCACTTGACTCCTTTTGGTGGCCGCCTTCTGGTTCAGGTCGTAGGGGAAGGCTGCTGGAGGGTGGGTGGGAGAAGGATGGGGACCTCCCTCAAGAGAGGCTGAGGGACATGGCAGCTCTTGTTCACACAGGTCCACATTTATTTATCTCGTAATACCCTTTGGACATTCCCTGTCTTGATCTACACTAGAAACTTCCTGGAGGCTTGTGCCCAAGAGAGGGGTACGCGCAGGACTCAGAAGATGGCTGTGAAGCACAGTCTTGAGTGTTTGTGGGGACACTGCTGCCTCAGGCCTAGCATCTAGATTTATCTACCGGGCAGCTCAGGCCTGGCACTGCTGGCAGTTTATCACATCAGGGCTCTGCTTAGAATCAGCAACACCAGGGCCTTAGGACTGTATGCTACTGCCCCCAGAATCTTGCTTACCGTCATTTCCCTAGATTGCTCTACATATACCATCACCCCTAGGCCGGTACCCTGACACGTCAGTCTCATCTCCTTCTCCACACTTAGCTTATGTTTTCCAGGTTGTGCTGAAAAGAGCACAGGCCTTAGAGTTGGTTTCAAGTTGCTGCTCTCCCACCTACTAGTGTGTGACTTGCTGTCTGAGGCTGTGTATTTTTGTTTATCTCTGATTCATAGCCCTGCTGTGACAATTCAGTAGTTGTTATTTGAGTGCCTAGTATGTGTCAGGCACTCTGCTCAGCCCGGGGGTGGTGGGGGAAGTGGGCAAAGACCAGCACCCAGCACCCAATCCCTGATTCTGAATTTCGTTTCGTGTTGGGAGGTAGGTCTATAAGCAGGTAGCTTCAAAGTAATGGGTAAATTCTAAGATAGAGGTAAGCACAGGATGCTTTAGGAGTACAAATGAAGGGCAAGAATGATTTTTGGAGTAAACAGTGGATGAGCTGTTTTGAAGGATGGGGAGAGATGACCCAGACAATTGGGGGAGGTGGGGGGAGGTTTTCCTGGATGAGAGAAGTGTGGAGGACGAAACAGCATGCTGTGAGCAGAGAAATACTACGACATAATGTTCAGTACAAGGATTGATGGGGCTGATGCTGGAGACTGAATAGAGGCCAAGTAATGGGAGGTCTTGTAGGTCATGCCAAGAATTTAAAACTCTATCCTATAGGCAATGGGTTTTAAAGCAGGAGAGTGACATGGCCAGATCTTGGTTTGGATCACACACTTCAGCGATTATGTGGGGAACGGATGTGAGAGTGAAAAATCTGGAATTAGGAGTCCAGCTGGGAGGCTGTCTCAATAGTCCAGGTGAGTGATGATGAATTACCACACAATTCATCATCAGCAGGTGCAGGGCATAGAGGGGAGGGGATAGATTTTAAAAATCGGCAATAAAAAAGCAGATCTTAGAGGCAGATTGCTGAGGAGAGGGTGGGGTTAAGGATGACTGGAAGGGTGGATGATGGTGCCGTTGACTAAGATGGGGAACACAGGAGGATCAGGCTTGGGGTAAGAGTGGAGAGGGTGAGTTCACCTCGAGACACGTCTAGTTTGAGATGCCTGTGAAATGTCCTGGTGGAGATGCCTAGCACAGAGTTGTATACACAGATCTGATGTTAAGGAAGGCAATCCAGGCTGGGATATAGACTTGTGAGTTACCTGAATATAGGTGATAGTGAAAACTTCAGCATTGAATGCTATTGTCCAAGAACACCGTGTGGAATGTGAAGAGTAGTAGTTTAAGGGCTGATTGACAGGGAACCCCAATGATTAAGTGGTGGGTGGAGGAGGATTCCAAAGTGGAGACCCACACCTGTGTAGAAAGGATGGCGTTACAGTCATGAGGAAGTAGACAGTTTTAAGAAAGAGAAAGTGAATAATAGAGTCAAGTGCCTGAATAAGGAAAGTATAGGAAGCTCTCCACTGGGTTTGGCAATAGGAAGGTATTGATGATTTTTGACTGAGGAGTGGTGACCAGGGGATCAGAGACTGCAGTGGATTGAATTGGGGAGGGAAGGAAGTGGGGAGAGCAGTATAGATTTTAATAAAGGAGGAAGAAGGGAGATAAGGTGGGGCTGGGAGACCCAAGTGAAAGAAGGTTTTTGTTTGTTTTTAAAATGTTACAATATGTGAATGTATTTATAGGATAAGAGGCAGGAAAACACTAGAGAAGGAGAGGTTGAAAGATAAGAAGTGAATACAACCACATCACACCCTCCTAATATTTGTAACGTGAAACCCCAGACAAGCAGCCTGCCTTCTCCAAGTCATTTTTCACAGTTAAGCTGTATGCCTTCGCTCATCACCCAGCAGCAACAGAGTCCACGAGTCTACGTGTCTCAATCTGCAGCAGCTCAAATCCCAGCTTTCTATATGGACCCAAGTCATTCTTCAACACTGAACATGCACGATTGGCTCCACCATCCTGGGCTCAGCAATGAGGCTCCCAACAAGGTCTTTCTCAGCCAAACTCAATCCAGCAGATTCCAATCCCTATTTATGCACCACTGCAAGGACAGCATCCAGCCCTACTGGGTGCTAGACCTGCTGTTTCCCAGGCTCAGGCGTTATTTAGTTCTTCACTTCAGCTGTATCTCAGCCAGCCTTCATTCAAAGCAGTCTATCCCTGCTCTCTATGGTCCTTTCTGGTGCTGCCACCCGCAACTTTCCAGCTGTCCAACTCTGGAAACCTGCCAAGGCACAATTGGGTCTTGCCTTTCAACAAACTTCAAATATGCAGCCTATTCCTGTATTGTATGAACATCAGCTGGGTCAGGCATCAGGACTAGAAGGTTCCCAACTGACTGATACACATCTTCTCCAGGCTAGAGCGGATCTTACCCAGGCTTCAAATCTTTATTCTGGACAACTACAACAGCCTGGTCAGACAAATTTTGATAACACTGCCCAGTCACTGAGGGCTCTCCAGCAGGTTTCAGTACCTTTACCAGCATTCCAGCTTTTCTTGCCTAATTTTGGGTCTATGGGACAGCCTTTAACTGCTCTGCTTCAGACTCTTTAGCCCCCATTACAGCATCCCACCCCACAAGTGCAGGCACAGAGCATGAGTCATCCTGCGCAAATAAGCCAGCCTTTCAGAGGATTAATTCCTGCTGGAACTCAGCACAGCATGATCACAACTGCAGTAAAAAATGTCTGAAATGGAACTAAAAGCCTTAGGAAGTGGCACTGATATAAAACCAGGCATACCTCCAATCAGCAGTAGAAGCACCATACCAACATCTAGTCCCTTCCGGACTACTTCCACAAGTCTGAACAGCCAGTCCAGCAAAACAAACAGCATTGTCTATGAGAAGCCGCTCCAGTCAGCCCCTGCCACTGTGAGAATGACACAAGCATTTCCTACACAGTTTGCGCCCCAGAAGAGAGCTGTGAGAACAGGACTCAGCCACAAGACGTTTGATCCTAGGTGTTGGCAGAGAGCAGAGGTTTTTCAGTCCATGTAGTGGTTCTTCACTGAACAGCAACAGAGCAAACAGATAGCAGGCAAAGTCCAGAAAGTAGACAGTGGTTCCAGTAAACCTCCTGAAACACTGACTGACCCTCCTGGTCAGGAAAAAGCTGAAGAAAAGCCACCCCCTGCACCCACCATAGCCACCAAACCTGTTAGAACTGGACCAATTAAACATCAGGCAATCAAAATGGAAGAAACAAAGTCTCAAAAATGTGGTTTATTGCAAGGGTTGGGGGAGGGGACAGGGGAAAGAGGGAGAATGAAGTCAGATAATGCCAGCAGCCAAGGGTAAAATGGTCTGGGACATTATCCTGCCCAGAGCTTGGAGGTGCACAAGGGACATAGGAGCAATTTACAGTGACACACAGCTGCTGCCCCAGGAAGACGAGGCTTTTCCAGCTCGCCCCTACTATGTAACATGCACTCTGGATGGCCATGCATCTTCAACCAGAATTTATACACGAATAGGTGCACACATTCCTTGAATGCATATAATTTAGAACTAAAATCCTTATGGTTAGATGACACGCCAGAAATATGAGAGAAATGACACCACGAGGAATAGCTCAGCCTGGACAATGTGGTGGACTCAGCTAAGACATCAGAGGTGGTTTCTTTGCTCCCTATGTTCTTTGGATATGGTGGTAGCATTTTTAGGCTTGGTGGTGAAAACATAAGATAACTGGTAGAGGAGCCTTATTTTTTATTATGACAACTTGCTATTTTTGTAACATGGTGATTGAATTGAACACAATCAAAGTTCAGCAACTGATCTCCCCCTCTCCCTGGATGAGTGAAATATTGATGTCAGCATCCTTGAACATATCCAAGTGGGCAGTGTTTGGCTACTGCCTCTGTTTGAAATGATGCTGTGTTTTGGTTGTGGCCCGAAGCTTTGAAGTTCTACCTGGCATCTCCTTTCTTCCATGGAGCTCTTCCCATTCAGACCTGACAGATTTGGTCAAAGACTAGTTGAGTCTTGCTTGCCTCTCCTTGGTCATCTTTGTATGAATCCAATGGTTGTTTTTTGTTTGTTTTTTTAAATGGGTTTTAACTGATGTTCATGAAGATCAGTGAGTACCTAGAACAGTGCCACTAAAGAAAGGAAATCCTATCCAAGAAGGTGCATTTCTGTGCCAGAGCTGTGTCATAACCAACCTTTGGGCCCTCTGCTGGAAAAGTAGAATCAAGTCTCAAATAATGCCTTTTTAATTATATCCTCTGGTATTAAAGATGTAGGACAGTACTGTATCCTACCCCTGTGAATTATCTTGTACTTGCTTTATGATATGTAGTAGTGACTGTGCTTTATCAGAGCTGTTTTTAATGAGGCTATTCTAGAATGTTTTCTTTCCAGATGATGATTGAGAAGCCAACAAAAAAGATAGTGCCAGGTACCACAACAGTAACAGAACTTTGCTGTTTTCTGGGGTTTTGTTTTTTATTTTTATTTTTTTAATGGATGTCTCTGTATGACTGCAGAACCTGGAAAAGCTGTTGCTGCTATCAATGCATAACATATTGCTATTGGTCTCTCTCTTTCTCTTCATATATATACTCATATGTTATATACATAAAATTTGAATTTTTAGAAACATTAGTGGTGCTCTCAACTTTGGAAAAAGTATCCCAGTTGTACCATGTTTGGTTGGCATTGTACAGAAATTAACAAGCATTTGGTCTAAACACATCAAACATTTTTTTCCATTTGTACAGGAGTAACACACTGTATTAAATATGTAAGGTCTTATCTACATGGGTTTGATTATAGAAACTAATAAAGTATACTCTAAATAAAAAAAAAGAGGGGCTTCCCTGGTGGCGCAGTGGTTGAGAATCTGCCTGCCAATGCAGGGACACGGGTTTAGGCCCTGGCCTGGGAAGATCCCACATGCCGTGGAGCAACTAAGCCAGTGAGCCACAACTACTGAGCCTGCGCATCTGGAGCTTGTGCTCTGCAACAAGAGAGGCCACGACAGTGAGAGGCCCACGCACCGTGATGAAGAGTGGCCCCTGCTTGCCTCAACTAGAGAAAGCCCTTGCACAGAAACGAAGACGCAACACAGCCATAAATAAATAAATAAATAAATAAATAAATAAATAAATAAATAAGTAAATAAATAAATAAGAAAGAAAGAAAGATAAGGAGTGACAACTGATGCAAACAGGTTCCAAAGGTGGAGAACACGGATGTAGGGACTTGCCTGGGGTAGGAAGAAGGAGTGCAGATGGGTAAGTGTATAGGTGGGGGCTGGAAAGTTAGGGAGACACTTGTCTTAGGGCTTCAGTTTTCTCACTAAGATAGGAAGAGTTGTTGTCTGCTGAGATGGAGGGCTTGGGGGTGGGTGGGTGGGTGGGGGTCTTGAAGAGGGCTGTGGAGGTTGGAGCAGTTCCTGAGGAGAACGGGAGAGATGGCCTACAAAGCACAAGGAAGAAGATCTTTGATCTGAAGCGCTCAGCACACAGTTGAGTTTGGAGCCCCTGGTGCCATGATAGAATTGTGTGCTTTTCTTCAACAGAAGAGGAGGATTGAGGTGGGTGATGGGATGCATTGGGTTTTCTCAGAAGAAGGAGGTAGAAGGTAGATGCTTTCAGGTCAACTGCTGGGGGATGGAAAATGAAGGACTCAGGCCAGGAGCCTCAGGCTGAAGAGCAGGTGTAGAGGGAGTGAGCGCAGGAGACTTACTGTTGGGGGCTGGGCTACTGGAGTTTGAGATTTCTGATGCGGGACAATTCTGACAAGGTTCCTGGATGTGGGGGAGTCTGAAGGAAATGAAACCAAGCCCACTGGGTTGAGGAGGTCTGTGAGCTGTGACTTGGTGCTGGACGAGCCAGGCTTCCCAGCAAGATGGTGGATGTGGAAGAATGAGAAGGACTGTCGGTCTTCAGTGTGAGGTCGGTGGTCGATGGTCATGAGGAACGTTAGAGACTCATACAACCTCGTGGCAGAGGCTTTCGCAGGAAGGGGAAGAGTGAAGGCTTGGAAGTGGGGAGTGGAGAGGAGAGCACCCCATTCTTGGCCTTGGGTCCAGTGGGGAGTGGGGATGTTGAGCAATCTCCATGAAGGGCTACAGGGAAGTGGTTGGACTGGAGTCTGTCAGTTAGTACGTTGTCCAAGGCAGGGAGGGACTGAAATCTGAGCTTTGATCACATTTTGGGTCCTCAGAGGCTGGACTGCCTAGGGGAGCGCTTTTAATCAATGTGACCTTCTAACCAGAGGGACCACCTTCTTCTAATTTACCAAAGGCACCATAAGAGCTAGCGGTGGACTTGGGGAGTGGTGTCCTGAGAAGAGAGCTGGGTTTCATCTAAGATCACAGGGTGTAGGAAATGGGTCAAAGATGTAGGGGAGTTTACCAGTTAGTGGGGGCTTCAAGTGGCCCAGAGGGAAGGTTGGTGAGAGTGAAACAGAGAGATGGGGAGGTGGGGGGAGGGGGGGAGGGAGGAGCAGCACTGAAGTGTCCTGTGGAGCAGGGGTAACTGGAGGGGCTTCCACTGGGACAGTGACCAGGGATGGCAGGCTCTGAGGCATTAACAGACTGGCTGATTCCAAGGGTCCAAAGGGAAGCCACTAGCCTTCCAGGGCCAGTCTGGAGCTCCAGAATGATCCCATATGGATAGACTACTGTGGTCCTTGGACATCTACATCAGTGTCAGTATGCCTATTAAAAGTGCATGTTCCTGGACCCCACCCCAGATCTAAGGGTGTGACACCTCTGTGTGCCATTATGCTCAGCTCCAATGTGATTCTTAAGCACCCCAAAGTCTGAGAACCCCTGGCTGGGAGTCTTGGTGGTCTTGAGTGCACAGCGCATGGTGGTATTCAGTGAGGTAACGTCGATACAGCACCTGTGCAGGGCATATCTGGACAATGACAGTTTTTACACACAACCCCTTGGTTGTATGGGTGACACGGTAGGTGTGTAGGCACCAGAAAGAGAGTTTACTATTAGCTGATACACATGCCATCCAGAGGGTGGTACAGAATATTGCTTCACTTTTCCCTTCAAAGCATCTCTCAGTCATACCTCTGGGGATCCCCTTCTTGCTCTGGTCTCCCCCCTTTTCTCTTCCACGGGCCTCTTAGTCTTTTCTATTCGCAGCCTCTCTCACGGCTGTGCTGCAAGTCTGGGGCCCGGGTCATTTCTGAGGCTGGTGTATGGACCGTGAACAAGGCAGAGGTACCAACGGCCTACCCTCACTTCCTTCAATATGGAAGCGGGTGGAAGGGAAAAGGAAAGAATGAGGCTAGGGGAAAAAGACCCTTGCCCACCTTGTCACCTGAATCTTACACTTTACCTGGGTTCCAGTCCCACCTTGGCAGCCAGTTCTTCCCAGACCCTCCAGCCTGCACTGATCTGAAACTCTCTTGAAATCTAAGCAGAATTTGAATACTTCAATTTCAATTCAACATCAGAATTTGAGTGAAGCAAATGTTTCTTTAGTTGTACTGGCCCTAGATGCTTTGGGCCATACAGATGATATACATCAGTGAACAGTAAAGGGAAAACTCTTATGCCTTAGAGAAAAGAGAAAGGAGACCTTGCAAGGCTGGGTTTGAAACTGTCAGGAGGGGCTGAGAGATGGGCTGGAGAAAGTGCAGCAGGTGAAAGGAGGAAAAACAAGCCGAGAGGGCTTGTGAAATGAACCTTGTTCGGCCTACGTGCAGAGGGGCTGGTTTCTTGAGTCAGATACTCAGAAGAGGGGCAGGAGATGATCATGAGGTCTGTGGGGCCTGGGAGGGCAGGAACATCAGTAAGGTATGAGAAGGTGAAAAACAAGCAAGCAAGCTTGCAAACAAACCCCAGACCCTGAATGCCCCTGCACGTTCAGCCATGTAAATGAACGGACAGAGGACAATCCTAGGATCTGACGGCAGAAGGGAGTGTGGTGGTTACTTAATCAAACCAATCACTTCATGCTCCTCATGTTAATTTACTGAATATTCCCATACCCCTGTAGATGAGTGCCTGCCTGTGCTTCTGATGCTCTCAGGCATACAGTGGACTAATGGGGGGCAGGGGTGGGCAGAGCAGTAGGCAGAGGACATGGCACCCTGCCACGATTTTACAAAAATGAATAATTAATTGTGTAGGAATTATGAAATCATTCACTGACATAATGTGATGGGAGTGTGAGTAAGACACCATCCCTGCCCTCTGGGGCTCTCAGGTGATCCAGGAAGAGAGGCATGTGGACATGTAACAGTAGTTCAAGATTAACTCCCCAAAGCCGTGTTGGACATGGAAAGGCAGTTCTCTGAAAGAACAAGGAAGTGGGGAATTAAGTTCAGAACACCTTCTTGTGTGTTGTCTCTTTTCCCCTCCCCAACAAGATTGCAAGTTCTTGGAGGATAAATCTTGTACCTCCCTTTGTGTCTCCCACGGTACTCTACATGCCTGGGGTTAAGCACAGAGTAGGTGCTCAATATTTGCTCCTTCCTATCCATTTCAATGCCTGCAGGGCTTAAAACATGCTCTTCATGTGTTAGGTACTTTATTTTCATAAACGAATAAAATTAATTTTCCCTCTCTTTCATCCCATCCCTTCATTTCTCTCCTGTCTTCCAAGGATTTGTACAATAAACGATTATTAAGATGAATCATGAAATGGTCAATGATGTTAGAAGTTCAGCTTCATTGATAAGAAATTTCACCTATAACATCAGCAGAGATGAATAAAGATAAGATAATTCCCAACATTAATGAGGCTGCAGGTAAATGGAGCTTTTATAAATTGTTAAAGGGAGAAAAATTGTTCAGTTTTTTGGGGAAGGCAAACCGATACTCTTTGTCAATAGCCTTAAGCATGCACGTATCCTTTTGCCTAGATGTTCAATCTCTACGAATTTACCCTAAGGCAAAAACTACTGCTGAGAGGAAAGAATTATATGGAAAGAAGATAATCAGCATTCTTCATGGTAGTGAAAGTAAAAAACATCTTAAGGGACTGTATGATTAGTATCTCGAAGCAACCTATAATAATGTGGTAGAAAAGTATTTGAAAAATGGGAGCATATTAAAGATGGATTAAATTTTAAAATATCACAAAAAAAAAAAACCAGCTCAGAAAGCTAGAACAATAGGCATTCTGGAATTCTGGCTTTTTCCTTACTGGCTGTGTGGCCTCAGGAAGGTTACTTGGCCTTTTCTGCCCTTCGGTTTTCTTTTCTATAAATTTGAGCCGTGGCTGTTTTCTTTGCAGGGTTGCTGTAAGGACTGTTGATGTGTACATAGAGCACTTGGTTCTGAGCCTGATGTGTAGCAGATGCTCAGTTAGTAGTGGCTTTTATTACCCAATTTCTGCTTTAAAAAAAGACAAGATGTATACTTGCACGGTGAAAGAAAGACCAGTAGAAATTACAGCAAAGTGTTAGCAGTGTTGTGTCTGACTGGTGATATTGTAGTGATTTTTTTTTTTTGTTTTTTTTGTTTTTTTTTTGTTACGTGGGCCTCTCACTGTTGTGGTCTCTCCCCTTGCGGAGCACAGGCTCCGGACGCACAGGCTCAGCAGCCATGGCTCACGGGCCCAGCCGCTCTGCGGCATGTGGGATCTTCCCGGACCGGGGCACGAACCCGTGTCCCCTGCATCGGCAGGCGGACTCTCAACCACTGCGCCACCAGGGAAGCCCTGTAGTGATTTTTCTTTCCTTCTTTGGGTTTTTCTCTTTTACCAAATTTTCTACAGTGAACATTATGGAAATGATATTAATATTATAATCAGAAACAAAGTACTTAGAAAAGAAATGGCCCTGGGCTTGTATTAAAAAATAAAAGAATTAAAGAGATGAACTACTGATTCATCTTTGGTAGGATTATAAGAGACCTTAGGGATCATCTGTTTAACTTCATTTTACAGCTGAGGAAACTGAGGCACCGAGAGGGAAATACATAAGATAAAACATAAATTAGTAGCGAGTGTCACATTTCCTGAGCCAGTGCTTTTCCAACTGCACTCATCTGTCTTTGAGGAGCTGGGGCTCAAGAGAGGGGTGGCTTTAGCCCTGGGTATCCCCCAAACCTCTGGAGTCACCAGTAGAATCTGGAATCTCTAGAATCTTCTGAATCTCCTGGGGAGAGACTTCTGTGTCCTCTCCTCTCCCCATGCAGAGTAGTGTCAGATAGGGTCCACTACCGGGATTTACTACTTTCCACCGTCCAAGTTTGAGCAAATTCCTTCTCCAAATTCTATTTTTTTATTCATTAAATGGAGACAGTGATGTCACTGGAAATGTTTGGCGTAATTTCCAGACCAGCCCTCTCTCCAGGGGGCCAGAGCCGTCTGTTTATTGACACATGTGTGTTCTGCTAGTACGTCCAACCCCTTGTGTCTAAAATGGAATTATTGTCTTTCCTGTTTCTCCTCCTGTATTCCACCTTGGAAAATGGCAGCACCAGAATCCAGGGTGTCATTCTCCACACCTCCTACTTTTTTAAAGCAAAAAACAAAACCCAGAAAACTTTATTTATTTATTTTTAAAAATTTTAATTTTATTGGAGTATAGATGATTTACAATGTTGTGTTAGTTTCAGGTGTACAGCAAAGTGATTCAGTTATACATATACATATATTCATTCATTTTTAGGTTCTTTCCTCATATAGGTTATCAGAGAATATTGAGTAGAGTCCCCTGTGCTATACAGTAGGTTCTTGTTGGTTATCTGTCTTATACATAATGGTGTGTCTGTATTTTCATCCCAAGTTCCTGATTCCCACCCCACCCCTGCCACATTTACCCTTTGGTAACCATAAGTTTGTTTTCGATATCTGTTAGTCTACTTCTGTTTTGTAAATAAGTTCACTTGTATCTTTTTTTAAAGATTAGATTCCACACATGAGTGATATCATATGATATCTGTCTCTCTCTGTCTGACTTACTTCACTTAGTATGATAATCTCTAGGTCCATCCATGTTGCTGCAAAGGGCAATATTTCATTCTTTTTTATGGCTGAGTAGTATTCCATTTGTATATGTACCACATCTTCTTTATCCATTCATCTGTTGGTGGACATTTAGGTTGCTTCCATGTTTTGGCTATTGTAAACCGTGCTGCAATGAACAGTGGGGTGCATGTATCTTTTTGAATTATAGTTTTCTCCAGACATATGCCCAGGAGTGGGATTACTGGATCATATCTTCTAACCCCTTATTGATGAGTTAAGTCTTGCTGATATAGCCCATGGACAACTCACATTCATGCAGTCAGTACTGATTAGCATAAGGCACTCTCCATCTGGATAGTGGGTGGGTCGGAGGAAACAGGGGGATGAACTAAACTGTCCTCAAGGAGCTTATCCTTGGGAGAGGGTTTAAGGTACATAAACAGCTGTAAAATCAGGTAGAGAGGGATGGTCACCATAAGCAAAGGAAGATAGTGGGATGTGGGGCTTGAGATGAAGGGGAGATCAGTTCTGGTGGGGGCTTGGTGGCAGAGAAGAGGACGTACTTGATCTGGACCGAGGACAGTGTAGGATTCGGATATGTATGAAGGCACGGTGAGGAGAGGACCAGGGGATGATCAGAGAGGAGTAGAGCCTCATGGGAGAGGGAAGGAGGAGGGCGAGAGTGGGAAACAGATGAGGAAGGCAAGGCTAGTGTGAGCCTGCAGAAGGCCTTGACTTCATATACAGGCTTCCTAACTGCAGAGCTCAGGACCAGAGGAGCCATGGGTCTGAGTGATGGGGCAGAGAAGATTCCAAGGACATCATTTTCATTCCTTGGGGATGCCGGTGCAATATATTTAATTCATTCTATGAGACTCATTGAGTCCTACTCTGTGACAAGTACTAACTAGGCTAGGTGGTGTGAAAGACACCCCTGCCCCCGTGGACCATACAGTTTAGTGGTACAGACAGGCAATTAAGAAGTAAACACATTAATTGCAAACTATGATGTGTGTAGGCAGAAGCAGATTCACCCGAAGCTAATGGTGCTTTCCCTTCAAGGTCTCTCCCTTGCACGGGGGCCTAGCTGTTTTGAATTTGTGATTCTGTAACCTTCTTCTTCAAGTCAGCCTTCCACGTGGCATGAGCTTCAGTTCCCATAGAACCTGGATGTGCCTGGTGCCCTGGATAGAGACTAAGGAGGTAGGGAAGAAGCCTGCTCAGATGGGCATGTCACCAAGAATCGCAGTGCAGGCTGCTCAGCACACGCTGTCCTTTGTCACCTCTTACTCTACATCCTGCAGGTGTGACACCGCGAGCCTCCCTCTTCCTCCTGTGGCTGCGCTTTGGCTGCACCATCCTTTTCTCTGTTCCTCTCAATTCTTTCGCAGCTCAAGGCCTCCCACAAGCTTCCACCTGGAAGCCCTTCCCTCAGTTCCTTGAATTGAAGGCTCCTTTTTGGTTCTGTTTCAGGTCTCTGGGTTAATGTCCCTCTGTCAGGGGTGATGGGAAGTGCTCCACAACCTTGCTAATACTTGTAATTGTCGTGCTTTAATTTTGCAAATTTGGTGTGAATCAGTATCTCATTGTTTCAAGGAATATGTCCTTTATATAACATTTATAGTATGGTCATTTTGACTTTCTCTTCTAGAAGCACCTCTTCATAACCTTTGCTCATTGCTCTGTTTGGTTGCTTGTCATTTTCTTATTGGTTTGTAGGAGTTCTTTACAGGTACTGAACATTTGTTGATTGTATGTATTATATTGTTTCTCAAAATGTGACTTGTCGTTTACCTTTCTTTATGGTGTGTTTTGCTACGTATGCATTTTTAATTTTAACGTAGTCACATCTATAATCTTTTCTTCTATGGGCAGTGTATTTGTTTTTTTGAGTCTTTTAAAAGGAATCCTCTCTTTCCATGAAGTATTAAAAAGATATCATTCTGTATTTTCTCCTGAAGTTGGGAAGCTTTACATGTCACCTTTGGGTCTTGAATTTACCAGAGAATTATTTTTGTGACTGTGGGAGATAAGAATCAAATATTTTTCCATATGGTTAACCAGTTACATCAAAAGCATTCCATCTCCATGGATCTGTAATGCCAGTGATGGGCGTGGGGTGGGGTATTTAGATAGAAAGATAGGGAAGCCCTCTCTGATGAGGGTACATTGAGCAGAGAACTGAATGAATGAGGAAGCGAGTGAACCATGCAGTTATCTGGGGGTGCTTCCCTTAGGCAGAGGGCAAAACAAGCACCGATGTCCTGGGGTGAAGTATCCCCAGTGTTGGAGGGAAAGCAAGGAGGCAGTGCTGTGGCCAGGAGGCTGGGATGAGAGGCAGCATGGCATGCTCACTGCATGCCAGGCCAGGTCATGAAGGAGCTTGTAGATCACAGTAAGGGCTTCGAACTTTGGCAGCCACTGGAGGGCTTTAAGCAGGGAGTGACAGGATCAGATTTATGTCTTTTAGTGATCACGTTGGCTGCTACACGAAGACAAAACTGTCACGGGGCTAGAGATCACTTAAGAAGCAAGAGATGACGGCAGCTTGGGTCCTGGTGGGAGGAACAGGGAGGGTGGAAGCTGTCAGATTCAGGGTGTATTGTGAAGGTTGAGTCAAGAGAGCCTGCTGATGGACTAGATGTGGGGTGTGAGCAAAAACTGAGTAAGACCTCCTCACTATTCCTTTCACCCTCTTCTGAAACTCCTACTTGTATGTTTGTTAGACCCTCATAGTCCATCCGCCATCTTAACTAAACTTTCATACCTTTGATCTCTTTGTGCTCTGGCTGCATTCTGGGTGAATTCTACAGTGCCTTCTTTCAACCTACTAATTCCCTCTCTGACTGTGACCAGTGTAGAGATTTTTGTGGCTGCTGAATTCTAAATTCAGTCACTATGTTTTTCATTTCCAAGATGAAAAATTTTTTTCATATCTACCTGTTTTGGTTTCATAATTTTTTTGGTTCTCTTTGAAGTAGATATTGAGAGGTAAAAATGGGTCTATCTAGGACTGATCCCCCCACAGATGGGCCTCCCAGAAACGGAGCTGGCTTCCCGCAGGAATCCATGGGAACTGGCTCAAGGGCTTCTGACAGTTGATCCTGATCAACAGCAAGGACTGGGTACCAGCCCCATGCCCTCACTCCCCCATCATGCCTGGAGAGGGGGGCTGGTTCTTCCGCAACTATGAATCCCCAGCACTAGGTCGCTAACTCATTTAGCTGCAACCACTCAGCTTGGACCTCAGTCTCAATCAGAAGGGATTAGGCTGGTGCTTCTTCCCGTCGAGAACACTGAGCCCAGGTTCTGCCACGTCATACTGCTGTTGCATCCCAGCCCCTGACTGCTTTGGAAAGAGGCCCAGCCTTCTCCAGTCAACAGCTGAGAGGCAGGGCGCCTCTCCTACAGTCTCAGGTCTGGCCATGCTAGACCTCTCTGTGCGGCCCTAAGAGAAAGGGGCATGGGGACCTGCTCCTCTCTGTGATTTACTGCAGTGGGTGCTGCTCCAGTGGGCCAGTGCGTGTGCTACTTGGTCATTGCCTTTGTCTGCATGGCAGACATTACACCTTCATTTATCTCTGGAACTTCCTCAACATACTCACATATGTCTGTTAGGCTGCTCGCTAAAACTGGTTTCATCTGGATTGGGTCACGTTTGGATTATTGATGTTTTTGGCTGTTATGCTTAGCATTCCATTTCTTCATGTGCTTTGTAATTTTAGATTTGTAGGTTCATTTGGAATAGGGAGCTTTTGGATTTTTTTTCTTTCTCCTATGTGTTCAACCCTACCTGTCTAAAGGTGTTGTGGTTGGTTCCTCTTGGCCCCACCCCCATCCCGAACCTCTGGTTGGTCCAGAAACAGGCCTATACTGCTGGCTGGTGGTTGGAGCTGGGCATGGCGGTGGGCCATCTTAACCTGGTTACTGGAAGAAAGGCTTTGTCCTCCAGTTCCCTGGGCCCACAGCTTCCTAGGAAGTTGTCGCCCCAGGCTGCAGGTGGCCACAGTTTTTGTCAGCTTCCTTTCTGGATTAGGGGCGACCTACCCAAAGCTGAGTCTAAGCAGCAGAGCGCGTCCAGGCCTTCCTCTCCACGCCCTCGGCGATCCCACAACGTTAAACCCGGAGTTCTGGAGCCTGTGCAGTCCTGCTGCAGCCTCCACAGGGTCACCTGGAGTGGTTGTCAGGGGCACCGAGCCGAGAGGGCCGAGTTTTCCATGACTTTCTGGTTGAGTGTCGTCCGGAAGTACTTTGTGTAAAAGGTTCACCAGCGGAGAGAAAGGGCAGGGGGAGGGGCGCACAGGACAGGCTGGTGAAATACATGGAGCAGGTCCAGAGGGGCCTGCCCGGCCGGCCTCAGGACCGGGGCTCGCGTGCTGCGGGCGGAGGGACCTGTGTGACCCTGCACGGGTGTCCTGACCCTTGTTGTTGTTGTTAGAGCTGAGCCCCCTGACACTCTGCTGGCTTCCAGACCTGGCACCCAGGAGCCTCGAGCTTCAGCTCTGCTCACTTGTCATCCAAAGAGATGTTAATACTGTTTTTTCAGTCCAACTATATCTTTGGGCTTTCCCTTTTTATATTTTGCAAAGTGTTTGGAGCAGCAGGGATGCAACAAAGCTGGACTTGCTGTGCTATCCTGACCCAGTCGGTAGTCTTTTCGTCCGTCCATGGTGGGCACGGTCTCGGGTGTGGCTCTGAAAACCTCGGTGGGATGGCTTCTCTCAGAGCAGCCACGCCCACTGGTGGCATGTGGTAGTGTAACTGGCAAAGTTAGACTACTTTGCCAGTAGTATAACCGGGGGCAGAGGGGACGCTCAGACTATTTTCCTCCTTCCTGTGGACTCAGAGACTATGAGACCAACCTCCTACACAGTGCAGGCATCCCCTCTACACTACCTCCAGAGGTGGTCAAGGCCAGAGGGATTAGCTCCCTGTCCAGAATCCACTCCACGTTTGCACAGCTCTGTTTTCAAGGAGTGCTTCTGGTACTGAGCATCTGCTTCTCCCTGCAGCGCTCACCCACGAATGCTGTCTGCCATTTGAAGCAGCACTGAGTAGGTGTGCCCCCTCCGCATTCCCTCTCAGCTGTTTGAGGGCAGCAGTGACTTTTCTTCTCCTGGCTCCCTCATTCAACCTCCCTCTGCCGCGCCTGTCATGTGGTCTTGCTCCGCAGGAACCCTGGGTTATCACATGGACGTTGTAAAACACCGCCTGGCCTTGACCAAAGTGGAGAGACAGACATTTAGTCCCTGAGAGGATGCTGCCTCCTGACGTCTCTAAAAGAGGAAGACGGGGAATGCATTCCCTCACATCGTCTGGTCTCAGCTAAGAATCCTCCCTGATAGGTAGCCGGCTAAGGCTTGTTTCACAAGGAAGCATCTCCCTCTAGTGGCCACCAGGGTGTATCTCAAGATGCTGTCCTCCCTTTCCTGGCTCTTTGGTCCATGAGGATTCCCTTATAAGGTTAAGAAGAGCCACTGAGCTGTGGGTGGATCAGCTGTAGACTGCAAAGCCCCCCATCTGCCTTTCTGACTAAAATGAACGGATTTTGCAGTGGTGACTGGTGAGGGTGAGAGAGCTCGGCTCCAGTTTCCATGCTTCTCATAATTTCCTAAGCCAAAATTTGCAAATGGTTATACATATGTTAATATTATTCCCAGAAACTCCAGAATAATTGTTCTTCTTTTAGGTGGCTTCCTTAATAATTGTCTCCTTTCATGATTTTCTCTGCCTGTCCCTACCTGCTAAGTGGTTTAGTCGAATCCTTTTAGTTGCAGTAAACAGACTCCTTTACACCTGCATCTCAGCCACCTTGCATCTACCGGGTCCTCGCAAGGATCCCACATGGCCATGGAATAGAGGTCCTTCCCACTCAGGGGACACATGTGCATAGGTTTGCCATATAGAAAATGTTGGAGGGGGGAGTGGGAGAAAATAAACAGTTATTGAACACTTTCTATATGCTAGGTGCTATGCTGTTTCATATACATTGTTCATATTTTTGCATCAAGTCTGTTGAACTATTATTATTCCCATTTTACAGGTAAGGAAACTGGGCTGAGAGGTTCCACCAGGGCTGCTGCAAGTTGTATATTTTCATTCTCTAGGAGATGCTCTTCACTTTGTAGTTAAAGCGGCATGTTGGTTAGGGGTGGGGCCAGTGAGTCACTTGCCCAAGCCACACAGCGAGGGAGGGGCAGAGCTGGGATTCAAACCCAGGTCTGAATGACTACACAGCTAATGCTCTTCCTGCTGCATCATTCTCTTGGGGGTCCCATAGGAGTAAAAGCAAATGAAGTTAGCTTTTTCCTTCTCCTTAGAGAAAGTTCTGTTTACATATTCTGAAATCAAGTGCAGGAAATATGGAATTTTATCCAAAATGACAGCCACCTCTCAGAAGGAAAAATGAGCATCTACTATGCGTGACACCTACTACTGTCCCACGTGTTGGGTTATCAGCAAGACTCAGATCCCACTGGAGGCTGTGCTGGGCTGGACTGTGAGTGGAATGATATGCCTCCAGGGTATGATGGAGTCAACCTGAAAACCAAATTTAGTTCCGCGTCAGAGGTTCCCTACCCACAGAAATGTGGTTTTAACTAGTCTGGCATGAGACGCAGCATCTCAGTTTTCTAAAGCTCCCTGGGTGATTCTACTGAGCAGCCAGGGCTGAGAAGCACTGATCTAGTCCAGTCCCTCATTGTAGAGAAGGAGGGAAAATGTGCCCAGAGGCCAGTGACTTGCTTGAGACCACTTGCAGATTAGTGTCGCTACTGAGTGTGTGCCGGCTCCTACTGGATCCTCTGCTGTGCCGGGAAGGGACAGGGAAGGGATGGGTCACCTGTTGGAAGAGAGAGGCCATAGTTGGTGCAGGAGAGGCACTTACACGTGCTCAGTACGTGCTCTTAACCATCACGTCATATGAAGTTGATCCTTAGAGGGCGTTGTGAGCTGGAACCAGATGTGACTAATGCCAGGAAACCGCTTGCTCTTATTATTAGTTAGGGCGAAAGGTAAAACGATTGTAATAAAAACACCCAAGAATACAGTGGCTTAAAGAACATTGAGGTTTATTTCTCTCTCATTCAACAGTCTATGGTGAATAAATGAGCTCATTTATTCCACAAGGGCATTCAGGAACCTGGAACCATCCCTAGGGCGTTAGCCAGAACCGCTGCCTAAAGCTGGCCTGCAGGCACTTAGGGGTTCCAGAAAGAACATGAGGAGCGTGTGGATGTATTTTAAGTGACACGTCACTTTTGCTCATTTTCCAATGGTGAGAATTTAGTCCCATGGAAGCAAGGGGCATTGGGAAAAGTATTCCCTTCCTGTAGCCAGTGCCCAGCTACAGTTCTATTCCTATAATAGAAGGAGAAAGATTTTAGTGACCAATGAGTGTCTCCATGGTAGCCTTCAAGGAAATTTAATCCTGGTGTCCTCTTTCAATCACTCTTCCAGTCAAGAAGCATTTTCGAGTACCTCTTATGAGTCGTGCAGGCATGGGAGATGGGAGCACAGAGCAGGGGCGACTAGGTTGGATGTTTTAAGTCAGGGAACATTCCCTAGAGGCAGAAATGTTTGCACTGAGTTTTGAAGATGAGTAGGAATTGCAAAGAAGGATATGCCAGGCGGAACACAGCTGTGCAAAGGCCTGGAAGTAGATGGAAGTGGATGGGACGAAGGTTTGAATGCGCCAAAGTGGCTGGAGGAGGGCTAGAGAGAACTCTGCAAAGCCAGACCATGTGGACTCCCATTTTGAAGCCAAAGAGTACAAAGTAACCTTATTTTCTTTCTTTCTTCCTTTCCTTTCCTTTCTCTTTCTCTCGCCCTTCCTCCCTCCCTCCCTCCCTCCCTTCCTCCCTTTCTTCCTCCCTCCCTCCCTTCCTCCCTCCCTTCCTCCCTTTCTTCCTCCCTCCCTCCCTCCTTCCCTCCCCCTTCCCTCCCCCTTCCTTCCTTCCTTTTCCTTTCTTTCTTTCTTCCTTTCTCTCTCCCTCCCTCCCTCTCTTCCTTCTGTTGACTGAAATAAAAATGCACAACATGAGAGCTGTGAGATTTGGGTTTATTGGGGAACTTACTGAGGACTATAGCCGGGGAGATGGCCTCTCAGATAGCTCTGAGGAACTGCTCTGAAGAGGTAGGGGGAGGTCAGTAGATATGTGATTTTGGCGAAGGGTTATGTGCAATCAAGCACACATCTTGGTAGAAGGTTACTGCTAATCACAAGGAATAGATATCTCATTTAAAGGTTTTAGTGCTTTTCTACATACAGGAAGATGCAAGAACCTGGGTTCGTGAAATTTTCTCTGGAAAATATCTAACTATCTGAGGGCCTGTTCTACCTGTTTTCCCTGAGCACAGCGTGCCTCATTCCCGATCTTTGCCCTTAATTCCTTTCAGGGTGTACGTAGGTGGAACTGGATGGTGGGCAACATGGTTTGTTTTGTCCTTTCCTCCTTCCCTGCCTCCCTCCCTTCCTTTTTACAGTACATCTCCAGGACTTATTTACCTTATAACTGGAAGTGTGTACCTTTTGGCCACCTTCACCCATTCCAGCCCCCTCCTCCCACAGCTTCAGGCAGCCATCAGTTTGTTCCCTGTATCTACGAGTTAGTTTTGTGTGTGTGTCCTTTTAATTTTTTTTTTTAGATTCCACATATAAGTGAGATCATACAGTATTTGTCTTTCTCTATGTGACTTATTTTGCTTAGCACAATGCCCTCATGTTTCACCCATATTATCACAAATGGCAGGATTTCCTTCTTTTTAGGGCAGAATAATATTCCATTGTATATATATACCACATTTTCCTTATCCATTCATCTGTCAGTGGACACATAGGTTATTTCCATATCTTGGCTATTGTAAATAATGCTGCAATGAACACAGGTGTGCAGATATCTTTTTGAGGTAGTGATTTTATTTTCTCTGGATATAATCCCAGAAGTGAGATTGCTGGATCATACGGTAGTAGTTCTAGAACCTCCTCACTATATTTTCCACAGTGGCTGCACCAGTTTACATTCCCACCAACAGTGCGCAAGGATTTCCTTTTCTCCACATCCTTATAGCACTTATTTCTTGTCTTTTTGCTAATAGTCATCCTAACAGGCATGAGGTGATAAGTCATTGTGGTTTTGATTCGAATTTCCCTGATGATTTGCAAACTTTCAATTGATAGTTTTTTGTTTGTTTTTTAAATTTTCTTGGCCACCACGTGGCATATGGGATCTTAGCTCCCCAACCAGGGATCAAACACACGCCCCCTGCATTGGAAGGGGGGAATCTTAACCACTGGACCACCAGGTAAGTCCCTCAATTGTGATAGTTTTGAGGAGCGAATTCACTGGCATCTACATGTGAAAAGGAACTTGGTGGGATTGGGCCCCTAACTCTTAAGAGACTAAAAGGAACCTGAGCTGAGCTTTATTTATTTATTTTTTAAAATTATTATAGCATTTTATCATCACATCCCTTTCATTTTTTTTTTTAGATTTATTTTATTTTTGGCGGCGTTGGGTCTTCGTTGCTGCATGCCGGCTTTCTCTAGTTGCAGTGAGCGGGGGCTACTGTTTGTTGCGTGGGCTTCTTATTGAAGTGGCTTCTCTTGTTGTGGAGCCCGGGCTCTAGGCACGTGGGCTTCAGTACTTGTGGCTCACGGGCTCTAGAGTGCAGGCTCAGTAGTTGTGGCACATGGGCTTAGTTGCTCCGGCATGTGGGATCCTCCCTGACCAGAGATCGAACCCGTGTCCCCTGCATTGGCAGGCAGATTCTTAACCTCTGCATCACCAGGGAAGCCCCCTGAGCTGGGCTTTTGGCATTCCCCACCCGAGGTTATTTAAGGATCAGCCAGCCTTTGGGAAATGTACTGTTTTCTGATATCATGAGATGGACTCCGTGCACTTCTGGACTACAGGGTGGGTGGGAGTGGTGTCCCCTGGAAGGGGTGGGGTGTGAAAGGGGGCAATCCAGGGCACACATTGGTTTCGGGAGGAGGCCTTAGACTGGGGTGAGGCAGTATCTCTCGGACTCAGACCCCAGAGCGTGGAGGTGCCTGGCATGTTTCTGGTGATGGGAGGTGGGCGACAGCTGGCGCTGTGAAGGTGGGTGGGCAGAAGGTGGGAGGCAGGTGGGTAAGGGGCCTATGTAGGTCCTTCTGTACCTCCAGTCCTCTGGGAAATTCATGGTAAACGTAGCTGGTCTCAGGCATGCTGTGTGCTGGATCCCATGGTAAGGACTGAGAAGCAGGGGCAGAGCAGGGCCCTTTCTCTAGTGACCCGCGTGGCAGTGGTGGTGGCGCCCCCTGGCGGAAGCCCACTGTTCCCCGCAGAGCCGTAAGCTCGTGGGCTCCATGGGGGTGGCCTCCCGGGGAGGCTGGAGCTGCAGACAGGCCAACAGGTCGGTTGGCGGGGGCGTGGAACCTAAGCCTCAGGTGATCACAGTTTGGGAATTGAAAGGAAATGTGCTCTGGCTTTGCAGTTTCCAGGGATGAGGTCCGGAACATTCTGGTTATGCTTTCATATGCCCCTCCCAACTCTCAGGGGAGCCCCTCCTGCTCTCAGGATCTCATTGATTGTGAAAGCTCATTCTTTTTAGCAATTCTTTCTGAAGTTTTGGACTTCCGTTCCTCAGTTTCTGTTCGTGTCTGTGTCGCTGCCCCGCTGTTCCGTCTCTGTCTCTCATTTCTCCCCACGAGCTCGCCAGTCAGCAGTTGGTCACCTGATGTTTCCTAAATGTTTCTTCTCTTTCCTGCCTCTTCGAGTCCGGCTGCAGAGAAGCTGCTGTTTCTCCACGGGCAACGGGGAGACTGTCTGCTGTTCTCCTGAGCTGCTGCCTTTTCCTCTCGTCACTGGCCACAGGGGGTCCCTGCAGGCTCCCCCGCCAGCCAAGCAGCAAGCTCATGATGAAAGGGGGGGCTCTGTTGTCCTGAGATGAAGCATCAGGGGCAGATCCCGGTGGCTGAAGCCCTGACCCCCAGGTCTCCTGGTGCTGGCTTCCAGGCTGGCCATTGCAGACTTTGCTATTAGGAGCTATCTCCTTTGTTCTTACATGTTTGTACTTTCTTGTTACCCAGTCTCAGGTTAATTGTTTTCTGACAATTTGTCTGGCAGGCTATTTTTGCGTCAGGGAGGCTGGAGTGGCTGCTGTGTGTGGAGGTGATGTCACAGACCCGAGAGGGAGCAATCGCAGTGTCACACAGTGTGGGGGGGCCGGTCCCTGACCCAGTCATCTACAGTTTGTTCTAAACAGTCAGCGATGCAGGCTCAGAGCCTTAGGCGCTCTCAGTAGCCTGTGGCCAAGCCTTTCCCAGGGTATCATTCTCTTGCTGTTTGTGGTTTTCAAGGGCCACCCTTCCAGTGCAGGTGCCTGTGTGCTGGGCTAGATGATTTTTGAGGTCTTGTCTAAGATTCTACGAATGCTGATAGCACAGAGACTAGAACAGGGGTGAACAGATCTTCCCAACTATGTCAGAACATGTGGTCTGGGAATTCAGTAACTCATCCATCACAAATATTTACTCCTAAACTCCTTCTCTGTGCCAGGCATGGTGCTAAGGGCTGGAGATGCAATAATGAATAAGCATCCAGTTTGGTGGGGGAGACAGACCCGCACATGCATGTAATTACAGTGCAATGTGGTCAGGACCAGGATCCAGTCATTCGTGGGGTGTTTTGAGCACAGAGGAGGGGTACCTGGCCCAGTGGGGGCTCAGGAAGGCTTTGCTGGAAGAGTAATCAAGGGAATTGAGTCTGAAAGAAGAATTAGGAGCTGGCTAGGCCAGGCAAGGGGGAGCGTAGAGGTGAGGAGAGGAAAGGTGAATTGTTTTCCTGTCTGAACCACCCCGTTTAATAGTGGTAAAAGCAAGACATATGAGGAAGGGAGAGTGACAAAGCACAGGTCCCTTGATTTTAGAGACCAAATTTTAATCTCCTCTCCTTTGTACGAGCGTCTCAAACTCAGTGGCCAGCCACCCAATGTCTGACCTGTGAGTCCCTTCACAGTCCCTGGGGGCATGTCACGCAACCTAAAATTTCCTGCAGGGACTGCAGGTGAGTGTGTCCTGATAATCCTTGCTTCACTCAGGGACTGTCTGAAAGGCAGGGCCCCTCAGCACCCAGTGCAGTGCAGAGCACGGTGGGTGCCCATCAGATCCACAGATTGCATCTGTGTGTTGGCCCCCCTACCCGTCAGGGTGATCAACGGGAACCTGGCAGTTAGAGGCAGCCACCAGTTACACGAATCGTTAAGTTTACAACGGAACATGGACCAGGCCAAAGATATGGCTGCCAGAGGCATCCCTCAGCCTGGCACCGGCAGGAGGAGGATCACAGAGGCAAGACCTCCCCAGGGAGGGACACCTGTGCTGGTCTCTACTGGAGGTGGGTGCCGGGGCCTCTACACAGTGAACTCCAACCTGGGCCAGTTTCTCTTTTAAGGACTCCGGGGATTAACTCCCATGTTCCATTTCCTGATGTTGCCGTGGCCTTAGCTCTTCTGGGCAGATAATGGGAAGTCCACGGGAGGCAATGTGATTTTAGGAGAAGCAACCTTGGAGTCAGCTGGCCCTGAATTTGACTCTTAGCTCTGACAGCCTTGAACACTTAACTTCTCTGAACCTTGATTCCCTCATCTATAAAGTGGGGTTCATCATATCTGTTTTTTAGTAGCTGTTGTGAAGATTAAAAGAATTATCACATGTAAAGCACATTCTTTATACCTTTACCTCTCCGAGCAGGGCAAGGTGGCTGCATTCATTCAGTAAACAATTACTGATTGTCTGCTTATTGCTAAGCATTGTTCTGGGTTCTGTGAAAACTAATGAACAAAAATCTCATAAAGCTTACATTCTGATGGGGAAGCCAGAAAATAAGTAAACCAACAAATAAATAAACAGGATAATTTCAGAGAGTGGTAAGAGCTACAAAGGCAAGGAGAGAGAGGCTGATAGAGGGTGATGTAGAAGGAGGCCCGAGGAGGCTTCGGGGTGCGCAGTGATATTTGAACTGAGACCTGAAGGCTGAGGGGGCGTCTGCCTTGCCAGGACCTGCGGAAGGAAGAACATTCAAGGCAGAGAAAACAGCAAGGATGCAGGAAATGTGCCGAGGGGGGTAAGCACCTGGCTCATGCAAGGGAAGAAAGAAGGTCCTAGTAGTTCAAGCACTGTGAACCCTGGGGAGTGTGGTGTGAGATGAGGTGGTGAGCAACAGCTAAGCATGTTCTCAAACTCTGCTCCGGGGTGTCCTGGAGCCCTGCGATTAATTCACAGGGCTCCACGGGATGCTAAATGTTTAAGAGAACACTCAATGTCTGTCGGACTCCATGCAAACTACTAACTAGCTCAGGATAGCTTGCAGTTTCACCATGAGATTGCCCTACATGCTTTTTGATGACATATCTTTGTGAAGCTGGCTTTTCAGTGGTTGCTGTGATAAAAAGCAAGCACCATGGGCAAATCAGTGCAGAACAGGAAATGAGGGCGGCACTGTCTAACGTGATTCCAAGTTTTGAGAGGCTGTGCACTGCCCAACCGGCACACCACACACATCCCGTTAGTAAGTAGTTGTGGTTATTTAAGAATGAATTATTCCCTAATTTATATGTATTATTTTTTCTAACGGCTACTCAGTTATTAGGACACAAATACTTATTACATGGTTTGGGCCTATCTAAATGAACAGAACCCTTAGCTATTTCTTTTGGTCTCAGAGGACTGTGAAAAAAATTTCTGAGCCTCTAAGAGCACTTTGAACAGAGAAGGTTGGAAACCCACCCCTGGGCTAGGTGACAGTGCCGTCAGTCACACCCTTCTCCTTCCAAGCCCTGGGCCTGATACTGGATGTTTGTCTCTTGACAGCCCCGGAGTGCTTGTTTGTGCATGAGATCAGGTAATGGGAAAAGGTCATGTCGATTTTCTAACTGGGCGGGTCCCCAGTCTGCCTGCCATTTGGATCACCTGGGGAACGTTGTAAAACTAGTTTCCTGTCCTCTGCCCTGGAGATTCGAATTCAGGGGTGTCTGACGGAGGAATCTGAGTTTAAAAGCCTCTGCTCCAACCCGCATTCCTTTCGGCAGCCAGGAAGGCCCAGATCTGCGGGGTCCTGGTTGTTTTCGGGTGTACTGGGGCCAAGCTGTGGCCCGGGGAAACGAGGTGGCATTTCCGGATCTCCAGGCGGGGAAGGGACGCGGGCAGCTGCGCCACAGAACGCGGGGGGAGGTGGGTACTGGCCGCGCTCATCCCCACATCCATTGCGGGTGCGCAGCGGGAGTGGCCCGAAAGGAAGACGCCTCTGCGGGGTGGGTCCTCACCCTCCCAGGCCCCGGGATCACGTACTTCCCCGCCCTCGCCGCGGACGGCCGCACGCCTAGGGAGGGTTTCTGGGGCGGGGTGGGAGAGGGAGAGGGCTGAGTGCCGCTGGGAGGGAGGCGGCCGAGAGGTGGCAGCAGCCGCCCGCCCGCAGCCTCCGAGCCTCCAGGCAGGCCGGGCGGGGGTCGCGGAGACGCGGGCTGCTCGGGGACGCGCGAGTGGCTCGGGGATGCGGGCGCCAAGGCCGGCGGGGCTGACCCCGGTGGCGGGGGCCGGCGGGGGAGGAACCGCGGAAACAGACGCGGGGTGTCCCCAGCGACGGCCCGATGTCTCCCGGAGTCTGAGAGCTGGGGTTGGACCAGTCTGGTTACACCCTGGTTGAGTCTCTTTACACAGGATTTGTAGGGGTGCAAGACACTGAGTTAGGGAACACCGAGATGAGCAACCACTGTCTCAATATGGTGTGATGCGAAGAATTTTGGGGGGTGGGGGAGGGGTGGCAGGGATTAAAAATAACTCCTTTGCTGGTATCTAAAATTCCACTGTTAGAGATGCATTCTTTTGTCCGCTCCTCAAGGCGCTGGGAAGGATCAATGCATTAGATAGAACTTGAACCCTTTAGAATAAATCAGTGACTTAATCTAATCTTTCTTCCTGGCAAGAGAAAAGCCCAGAATACTGAAGAAACAAAGAGGCGTGAAGGCACATTAATTGGTACCTGCTAATCACGCCCCAGAGACCAGGGCACTCCCTGGGAATGTTTCAGAACCATTTACGTTAGAGAAAAAGCAGCCCCATATCCACTTTGTGAATGTTTTAGGGAGGATTAATGTGGTGCCAGCACAGGGTGATTAGTTCAGTGCGTTGCATTATTATCATTATTTTGTAAAAGAGGAAGCACCTGTACTAAGATTTTAATAAATTATAAAATTAATCTCTTCTTCTCTTTCCTTCTACCTTCTCTCTTTGAATTAGGGAAGTGGTATGGTATGGTGTGATGAAACTTTTACTCCAGGAATTCCTGGCTTGGAGATCTGCCTCTGCCACCCGCTTACTGGCTGTGTAATTCTGAAAAACAATCTCTCTGAGCCTCAGTTTTCACTTCTGTAAGGCTGGAAAAATGGTACCTACTTGGATGGTTGTTGTGAGCATTAAATTAGATAGCGCATGGAAAACATCTGGTGTATGCACTGATTCAGGCCCAAGTGATGTGTGTGTCACAATAGTCACCATGGAACACCTCCCTGTGGTCTGAAGTTTTGTATTTTTCTTTCTCTTGACACCAGTGATGCTGTTGAACAAGGCCGTCCAGTTTGAGGACTGTCACAATTTACACAGACATGGGCTGTGGTGTGTGTGTATGTATCTGTGTGTGTGTGGTGCTCTCAGGTATAGAGGCACCACTGTGAACAAGAACTGTAAAGAAGAACTCTGCATCCTTACATACCAGATTTTTAGGAATCTTTTACCAGAAGGAATGGAAAATACTGGTAAGCAGTAAAGTCTAATCACCATTTGAAGACTGGTTCTCCATAGGTTTCTTCCAGGAATTTAACATTTGTTTAGTCTTGTAACAAATTAAAATCTATCCTCTGTTTTCAGACTAAAGACCTTGAGGCAGGGGTGAAGTTTAATCTTTTTAAGGACAGCCCCCTACTCTCATATGTAATGTGTTTCTAAAAGTGTATGTGAACACCAATCAATATTTCTCCCAGTGGTAAAGTCAAGAGTAAAACAGTATTTTTAGGCTCACAACTGTGTAGGATAATGACTTTTGTATCTTTTTATTTCCCTCTGTTCCTCCTTCTTACCTGAAAGATTATGAGTTAATTATGGGTTTGCAATCTGGATTATTATTAAATTATTTTTTGATGTTGTGTGTCCTGAATCTAGATTTTTGACACTTACGTTCTTGACACATATTTTTGACACTTATATTCTGTCTTGTAACTGTATTTAAAGAACTATCTTAGACCTATCTTTATGTGTGATTGGCTTCAATGCTCACTGCTAGTCCTTTTATATTTTGATTTTCCCATTCTTGAGCTCCTAATTTTAAGTCATGACTTGAGCAGTTGGAATATATTTTAAAGTGATTTAAACAGTGTATGATGGGCTTCCCTGGTGGCGCAGTAGTTGAGAGTCCGCCTGCCGATGCAGGGGACACGGGTTCGTGCCCCGGTCCGGGAAGATCCCACATGCCGCGGAGCGGCTGGGCCCGTGAGCCATGGCCGCTGAGCCTGTGCGTCCGGAGCCTGTGCTCCGCAACGGGAGAGGCCACAACAGTGAGAGGCCCGCATACCGCAAAAAACAAACAAACAAAAAACAACAAAACAACAACAACAAAAAATAAACAGTATATGAGTGGCAGACATTTTGAGCTCTTATGGACGTCTTTTTCGTTAACTCCTCTCAAAAACTAAAACTTATCTGTGAGTAAAATATGTGAGTCTAAATTTTTTCCATGTCAAAACTCTATAGACATCACTCTATCATAGATGAGAAGACCAAGGTCAGCATGATTTTTATTCCTTGATAGATATTTTTATCTTCTTTTATTGGTCTGGAGATAGATACACAGAAAACATGTTTTCTATTTTAATTTAAAAAGTTGTCAGGATATTTTCAGGTATGAGTTTCTGTTAGTTACTTTTCCCTGGAACCTGGTGAACCCGTTTCTTTCTCTCAGCTTCCCCTCTTCCCCTCCCTTTTTGGAAAGTTTTCTTTTACTGTATCTTCAGTGATGGCTTCTTCTTTGATTGTTCTGGATTCTTCTTCAGAAACATAATTCTTGGGCTGAATCTCTGTTCCTGGTCTTCCATAGCTATCATCTTCTCTTTTAATTACTGTATTTTATTGATTATAAGAAGCACTTATATTTTATGTACAACTAAGGAAGAAAAAATGTTGCCAGTTAAACTATGATGTAATGCCATAATTATAGCCCTGTGAAATTGGTAAGTTGATCACACCAGCTTCCTTCTTGTTTTGAAGTATTTCATCTATTTTGAGAGATTTGGCAGTTTCTCCTGCCTTCAATTGCATTGTTTGCCATGTGACAGGCAATATCTTTTGCGTGTATCTCAGTTACAAAACATAATACAGCTTCTAAGCTTCTACTTAAGGATAACTTCTTTTCCCTTTCTTGGATCCCGTAAAGAACTTGGCTTTAAAAAAAAAGGAATTGCAGTCATTGCTCCAATAACAGATATTTACTTAAGTGATATCAAATTACATCCCGCTGCTCTAATTCCACGCCTTTCTGCATACACAATAACTTCTTGTTTCAGTGCCAAATCATAGTGTAATCTTTTAAAAGACATTTTAAATGGCAATTAAACTCACATGTAATCACAACAATGTACATAAATCAATTAAAGTGCTTACAACATGAACAGCTGAGACCACGTTTGGCCATGCCCAGGACTTGACAACCTCACTGGGACAGCCCCCTGGTCCACTATGATTGTAAGATACCACTGATTGTAAGATGCCACCGATTGTAAGATGTAACCTGATTTCTGAATTGTAAACATGTGCAAAAATGGACATGTTAGAATCAGTGAAATATGATAGTTTCAATTCTTTGTTCTCATTCTCTGCATTTTGGAAGTGTTTCTCAAGTTTGCCATCCATAATACTTATTTGATTTTCTGCCATGTCAATTCCACTCATTTACTGCTTCTTATTAATTATTGTTAAATAATTTTATTTTCTTGCAGATAGTTTTCTTATCAAAACTAGCTTCCTTTCTATCTGTTCTTGGGGACCACTGGTCAGATTCTCTTTTATAGGCCTGAAGCCCCTGGATATTTACCATACAACTGAGTTCTAGTGAATTCAAGTGATGTGTGTGACTTACAGAACTTCCCCATAAGAGCAATCATTGAGCTCTTCTCCATGCTCTTTTTTCCTTATTCCAGCTAAGTGCCAGGAGATGACAGTGACAGCCTTGGAGGCCACATGATGAAGATGGCAGAACTTTTGTTATCCTGGGTGCCCAAGGTAGGAGAGCTGCTCTTGGCAACTTGGAACATTTGTCTTAGGCTATTTTCTAAGTGACAAATCAACTTTTATTATATTTCATCCAATATATAAATATTGGGTGTATTTGTACAGCAGCTGAATTTACTCTAATAATACATATTCTGAAGTCACCATGTACCTTTTCTAAAAGATTTTTACAAAATTCTTATAAAATTTCTTTGAGAACTGCCTTAAATTTTGCTTTCTTAATTACTGTTGCTGCTAAGGAAAGAGAGTAACTTGGACAATGAAACTGTCTCAAATGAGGTAATGGAGTAGTTAATGGATTTTAAAAAATAAATTTATTTATTTGTTTATTTATTTTTGGCTGCATTGGGTCTTAGTTGCTGTTCATGGGCTTTCTCTAGTTGCGGCGAGTGAGGGCTACTCTTTGTTGCAGTGCGCAGGCTTCTTGTTGCGGTGGCTTCTCTTGTTGTGGAGCATGGGCTCTAGGCTTGCGGGCTTCAGTAGTTGTGGCACGTGGGCTCAGTAGTTGTGGCTCGCAGACTCTAGAGCGCAGGCTCAGTAGTTGTGGTGCATGGGCTTAGTTGCTCTGTGGCATGTGAGATCTTCCTGGACCAGGGCTTGAACCCGTGTCCCCTGCATTGGCAGGCGGATTCTTAACCACTGTGCCACCAGGGCAGTCCTAATTATTGGATTTTAACACTCCTGTCACTTCTGCCAAAAAAAGTTTCAGAATACCACCTTTCCCCAGTGGGTACATGGAGTTTTGATTTACTCAGACATTTGATAAAAGAAGAAAAGAAGAACTCTCACAAGCAAGTGACTGAAACCTGCGTGGATAATAACTGAACATTGTCTAATGTTGTTTTGGATGACATATTTTAAAACACTCCACTCTTTTAACTAACTGTTGTCTCTTTTATTATTAAAAGTTATATCTTATTATTTTAAAAGATTCACAATTAGGCTTTGCATAAACAAAGGAGCTTCCCCCCATCACATTTTTGTAGGACCTATAATGTCATTTCAAGGTGGCAGTCTTTGAAGTTTATCCTGGTATCAGTTTTATCTCAGCTTGTTTTCAGTTTCAACCTCATAACATAAAAACCTCATGTTATGTTTTTCATATTATAGATGCCAATTTCCTAAAATTTTCTTCTGGTTTCTATAGTAAATCATCTTCAGAGATGTGTTCTTTTTCTTAGTCCTCTGGGTGATTCTCTTTTTCTTGTTTGTGACATTGTTTTTCTATAGGTCCCATCGCCCCTACCGCACTACCCTCTTCACTTTATTTACCTTAAAGCATGTAGAGCTCTATGGAGACTTGGTGCTTGCTAACAGAGGAAGTGTGGCTTGTCTTTGGTTTTCCTCACTGCCCTATTCCTTAGGTGTGCAGCTGGAGGGCCAGTTGAAGTGCATAGCTCCTCAGGAGTTCCCAAAATTGATGGGATTCATCTTGTGCAGCCCTGCTGAACTGATGTGGGATCTCCTCCTACTTCTGCCTGTTCTCTAACATTCAGAACTGTTGAGTATGTTAAAATCTTACTCTCCAGCACAAACTGCCTTTGTCCTGCCTATGAAGCATCATGTGTGGGAAAAATACCTTCCAAAATGTGATGTGCTATGCTGGTCCTCTTCTAATTCCTGTTCCATGGTTTCCCAGGAATTGTCTGTGAATGGATGTAGATAGATTGGGGGAGACAGAATAGTTCTCTGGCCTATCCAAAGAGTAGCACCCATAGTAGAGAGCCAGTTGTTTGTTTGGTTAGGCCCTGGATCTCTGAACTGGGGGTAGAAAGTAGGAGAAAGGCAAAGTATTCTTATCATTTTTCAGGTGGGTGGGGTTACTCTGTTTTACAATGTGAAACATGGATTGTTTGTCTCAATGCAGCTTAGCTTCATTAGCTTTACTGAGGTAATAGAAATTCCTTTTAGATTCAGGTAACAGTTTGTTGGTTCATCTTCACTTTTGATGTTGTTGTGAATTTTTGCCTTTTTTTTTCTGTTTCGTAAGTAATTTAGGGAAAAGTTTGGAGACACTTCATCAGGAGCATCCAGCCAGATGCCATTTTAAACCCTAAGTGATTTTATTTTATTTTTTTAAAAGTAGGTCTAAGAATTAGTTCAGTTTACTTATGTTCTGCTTACCTTAAATCACTTCATGAAGCATCCACTGGGTCCAAAGTTGTCTTCAGATACTTTTCTAAATTTCATTGCATGGGCCTTTGGAGGAGGCAGGGATGAGACTTCTTTTGATAGCAAGTAACCATGTCAAACAGTCATCAAGTGGAGAGTAATTCTTATTGGGGTCTTATTCAAGGTATTTTTGATTGTTAATAATAGAAACTAATTACAGCCAGTGGGGGCAGGGTGGGGAAGGGGGAGAAAGAGAGAAAGAAAAGAAAAAAACCCCCTGTATATTGGGATGCTGGAGTACCTTAGAGAATACAAGGACAGTTGGACTAGAAGCTCCAAAGCTGTTAGGAACTCAGACCTTCCATTCACTCTCTTCCCCTGCTTTCCTGTGAAAGAAACATTAATCGTAAACACAGGCCTTTTCAGGATGTAATGTGACTTTGTCTGCTTCTCATGGGCTTGGAGTAAAATGTTTGCCTCAGAGCTTCTGCATTTTCTCTGTTCAAGTAATCCACCTCAGGCTGACTGACGGCTCTTCCTGGAGTCTGTCCTAATTCCAGACTGCAGGGAGAGAGGGAACGTGACGGGCCTGGCTTGGGTCAGGTGACCAGTCTGGCCCAATCAGCTGTGGTTGGGTATGTATATGTATGTGAAGGTACTAGCATAATTGCTGGCTCTAACTCAGGGCTCGGAGGGGGTGGCAGGGGGGCAGCAGTTCTCAGAGAAAGAGGCTCATTGTGCCTTGGGCAGGCTCCCCAAAGGTGCCTACCACTCCTGGCTTTGGGAAGAAAGCCCACTAGGTCCTGTCCTGAGGGGAGCTGGAGTGCCAGGCCATGACCCTCCTCTCAGACCTACGAGTTACTTGGGTGGAATAGAGCACCAGTCTTCCCACTGAGCTGTGGGTCTTGGGGAGCTCTCGTGAAGCGTTGCAGAGTAATTTATAAGTCTGCACACCTGCATCTCCAGCTGTCTCCCATTAGGTTTTCCTTGGCGTTGTTCCCGCTTCCCTCTAATCAGAAAAACTCTTCCGTATGAAATCCAGATTTTGCAAACTTTCTTTCTAGCAGTGACTTTATTTGGAAAGTAAACCCTCCCTTCAGTTCTAAAGCAGGACCAGTCACAACTGGACATGGCACACCTGCACCATTGCTTTTCTCTATGGAGGTAGAAATGGAAATATGTTTCTCATGGATACATTTAGTAGAATGCAGCTGGAGTTAGCAGTGTGGGAGAGCACTGGCCTAGGAGTCAGAGGTCCTGGGTTTTATTCTCCACATTGCCTTTCACATAAAACTTTAAGACTTTGAGCAATTTTATCAGTGGACCCAAATTCCAGTTTTTAAATTTATAAAATGGGGATAATAATGCCTACTTTGTTTACCATCTATCAAGTGCTTTAAATAGGATCAAATATCTATAAATATAAGCCATTCTTTATTAACTGACACTGGATGGACTGTTTGGAACTTTCTAACAATATTTCAGGGGCTAATAGAGATTTATGCAGGAGGACAACACCGGGAGGAGAGGTAGGAACTGAGAGTGGTTAAACAATTCATCCAGTGGCACAGGTAGGTCAGAGGCAGAGCTGGGGATAAGCATGAAATTCTGGACCTCCCCCACCTGAAGACTCTCTCCCGTGATCACAGGTCTTCTCCATGTATCTGCTCTTTCTAGCAGGACCTCCTGTCTTAGTCTGTAGTTGCCCCATCCTGATCTGACCAAAAGGAAGAGGCTGTGTTGAGATCGAAGTAGCCCTCTTGATCCCCAGCCCACGTGTTGAGTACATCCGTGTGCATCCTGGACAAGACTTCAGAGCTAAAAGTTCTGACTGGTTTATCAGACTCTAAGGCCTGGGAGCTCAGACCTGGATGCTCTTTCTCCCCTTGCTTCAGTGTATCATGTACCTCGGGGTGTTGAGAGGGAGATGAGAAGGATTGGAGTAGGTGGGAAACTCAGGACTAAGTGAGGCAAATCCAGATGATGGTTTTCTGCTCCTGTGCCTTCTAGGGACTTTGTGTGTGTGTGTGTGTGTGTGTGTGTGTGTGTGTGGCGGGGGTGTGAATTAAGGTTAAGTTAAATGATAAAAGCCAAAGCAACAAGGTCCCACTTCCTTTGGTTTTGAGCTGCAGAGGAAATGTGATGTGAAAAGCAAAAAGAGTAGGCCCCACCCTTCTAGAACTTTAGAGTTTGCCAGGGCATTCCTGGTTCTTGGGTCACAGATCCTTGTAAACAACCCTGTGGACTGGTTAATGTCATTGTCACTGCTATCCAGATGAGGATCCTGGACGTGAGCTGACATGCCCAAGGTGAGGCCATCAGTAAATAGAGTCAGAATTTGAACCTAACTCCAGAATTTTTCCTCTTAGCAACCATACTCTCATGCCTACCGGAGGATTTTAAAACACTGATATCCGATTCTGATTTAAGTGATCTGGGGTTGGCCCTGGGCATTGAGATTTTTAAAAGTTCCCCGGGTGATTCAATATCTAGTCCAACTTGAGAACCGCTGCTCTATGCTTTCCCAAGTTTAGTGGTTGAGGACCAGCCACCTTCTGACCCAGTGCCCATCAAACTTGAATGTACATAAGAAACACCTGTGAATATTGTTAAGCATGGGATGCTGACTCAGGTGGTCTGGGAGGGCCTGAGGTTCTGTATTTCTAACGACCTCCCAGGTGGCGCTGCTGGTCCTGGAACCACACTTTGAATGCAAGGGTAATCTGACCAGCACACCTCCCATGCAGTGCCCTGAGTGTCCTCCGACCCAGGCTCCCCAGCTGTGCTCAGTCGGCCAGGTGGACCTGCTGGCTCCCCACCCCCGACCAAGCTGGTGTGCGACTCTCAGTTGGTGTGACTGTACTTCGAGCGGAGGTACTCCTTCCCTTCCCTCCACTGCTGCGTCTGCTGCTGTGGATCCTGGGCTGGCCTTCTCTCCTGTCCCTGCTTCTGGTTCCAGGATCTGGTGCCTCCCGGTTGCCCCATTTGTTGATGTCAGCCCAGTCCTGATGTGTGAAAAAGCAGGAGGGAGCCCATGCATTGAAGACCAGAAAGCCTCATGTCTCGGATCAGAAGGATGGGTCCCTGCTGTGCCACTTCCTGCCTGTATGGCCTTGAGCAAGTTACTTGACCTCTGTAAGGGGATGAAGATCGCTGCCTCGTAGGTTTACAGTGAGATTACACGAGATGATTTAGGTAAAGCGCCCACATCAGAGACTGGTATACTCCACGAACAATAATTGTATTATTAAGGAAGTTGGAACTAAACCTTTACTGACTGTCCAGCATGTGCCATTTCCTGCATTAGGTGATTAGTAGACATTATCTTGTTTGAGCCTCAGAACAACCCTGCAAGGTAGGTATTTTTTCTGTTGTTCATGTGAGGTCATTGAACTCAGAAAGGTAGTGACTCAGACAAGGATGCCCAGCTAGCAAGCTCTAGGGCCAGAACTTGCATCCCGATTTGTCTGACTTGAAGGCTTTTGCAGATCCCTTTTGACAGTTTTGGCTTATTTGACAGACAGGAGGGCTGCATAAATGCTTGTCGACTTAGCCATTTGGGGAGAGGGAGACCAGCTCCCAGAGGCTGGGAAGCAGCTTCACTGCTCTCCATTTGCCTTTCGAGGACAGGCAGGTGGATAGGAGCAGGGGCTAAATGATTGATGGGCTGGGTCAGAAGGTGACTTTGACACTAACAAGCACAGCCTGCCTGGCCCCTGCCCCGTGAACCAGTCAGTGCAGGACCTGGAGGAGCGGTAGGCTTCTATGCCCTCTACAAGAGCAGCAATTTGTGTGTGTGTGTGTGTGTGTGTGTGTGTGTGTGTGTGCGCGCGCGCGCACGCGCGTGCGCTCTAGGGGGTTGAGAATGAGCCGGTGGCAGCAGGAGTGAGTACTCTGGATGGGGAATGAATGAGATCTCCCTGTGGCTGGGGTGGAATGGGGCACCCTGACAGCCTCCCACCCCAGTCTCCGTGAAAAAGAGCTCGGTGGAACCCAAGCCTGCGAGTCTCCCGTCTCCTGCCAGACCCTGGCACCTGCCTGCCACCAGGTTGCTGATGTAAAATGTAAACTGTGCCTCTAACACAGAAGCCTGGCAGCTGGGAATGTGCTGATGAGAGAGAGAGCGCGTGGAAGGGGAGTGGGGAGGCTGCAGGGAGCTGGCCGCTCAAAGCCCAAGTGGCATGACTCTGGTGGTGAGCATGGGGCTTGTGCTGTCCCTTGCAGAGGACCCTCACCTGCCCCCGGCCTGCAGGCATGGAGGCTGAGGCCAGGGCCTTCACACCTGGCTGTCCTGGAGTGAAGGCGGCCGTCTCCTCCAGCCAGGCAAGCTGCAGTGGCCCGGGCTGCTCCTCTGGCAGCACAGCACCACCCCGCTCTGCAGGGGGACAGGGATGCTCAGCCTGCACTGCCCTTTCATACCTCTTAGCACAGGAAACTCAGCCAGGGTGCCTGGGCCTCCAGGCAGTGGTGGCGGCTGCCTCTATATTGCTCAATGGGGACAGAGCCGCTCGGCCTCACTTCACACTGGGGTCTTCTAGCCTCAAAGCTCAGGTTGTCCATCTTGATGAAAAATGCACAGATTTTACACAATTACAGGAAAAAAAAAACCCATGCTTCATTGTTTATAGAGCTGGTTTTATATATTTTTGATTGTACTATTATGTTGTCAACCATTATCAAAACTCTTTTTCTCTGAGACTGGAGAGGAGGGACTTTGCCAAACAAGGGTCCCCGCCTCCTATCCTTACAACTGCTAAATTGAGATCCTTTAATTCACTTAACATTTTATTTATTTTTAACTTTTCATTTCGAAGTCATTTCAGACTTAAGAGAAAAGTTGCAAAAATAGTACCAAAAATTCCCCTCACCTAGATTCCCCCAAATGTTAACATCTTGTATAACCTAGAGGACAATGATCAAAGCTATTAGCATCGATACATATGATCTAGTCTGTAGACTTAATTCAGATTTTGCTAGTTTTCCCACTATGCCCTTTCTCAGATCCAGGATCCAATCCAGGATCCAATTTAGGATCCAATCCAGGATCCAATTTAGGATCCAATTTAGGATCACACGTTACATATGATTGTCCTGCCTCCTTAGCGCCCTTTCATCTGAAACAGTTCTTTGGTTTTAATTTGTCTCTGATGACCTTTTCATGTTTGAAAAGTGCTGGCCAGTTATCTTCTAGAATGTTCTTAATTTGGGTTTATGCGATGTCTCATTGTGATTTAAATCCAGGCTATGCACTTTTGGCAAAAGCACCAAAGAAGTGACGACGTTGTGTCCTTCTCAGAGCATCATATCAGGAGGCACATGACCTCTCTTTGTTCTGGTACCTGTGATGTTCACTTTGATCTCTTGTTTAAGGTGGGGACGGCCAGGTTTCTGCCCTGTAAACTTACTGCTTTTACTTTTGTAATAAGTATTTGGTGGGGAGTTATGTTATAAATATCCTGTTTCTTCTCAGGTTTTGTCCACTGATTTTAGGATTCATTAATCGTTCTGCCTGAAACAATTATTACTCGGGAGTTTAATTCACTTACAAATGCAAAGACAAGAGAATTATAAAGCAAAAATAAAAGAACCTTCTGGGCCTATGAGCAGGATTGTATCTCTTCTCACACCTCTAATCTGTTTGCTAGGTTGTCTTCATAGTTTTGTCTCTAGTACAGCATAGTCAGTGGTTAAGTACATAAAACGTTGAACGTCATATCCACTCTGCATTCGCTATGTTTGCTTTTAGGTGTAACAATATTTCATTGATGCTTCATCCTTCTAGCTGATTCATTCTGGTCTCTCAGAGCGCACAGTATCTTTGGAGCTCAGAGCTACCTTCTAAATTTAATCTGAACTTAAGCTCCATCTCCCTCTATTTAGATTGAAGATGTGTGGTCTTACTCTGCATATCCCAGTGATTCTAATTTTAACCCAGGACCAGTCTTTTCTTGGTGAATGATTCAGCATTTTACCATCTGACATTTTAAGAGAACCACTTTGCTATTAAACTGAAGCCATATATTAAAGTGAAACCCTGAAGCAAGCATGGGTCCAACGAAGGTTAGACGAAGATGAGGCAATTTGTCACACCTACCAGCCTGCGAAGTGCATAGCAGAAATGAAATGAGATTCCGGAACCAGGGCAGGCTGGGCCTTTGACTACAGATTCTAATGCAGAGACACCCTTCTCAGAGGTGGCTGCAGCCCTGGCTTCCCAAGGACCCTCTCTTGGCTGTGTTTATGGACTATGTGGAGGGATTCTGTGCTCTGGAACTGAGGCCCGAGTTAGGACAGCATGTTTAAAGGAGGCTTAAATGTTGAACTTGTAAATTGGGAAAGTTGTAAATTTGAAGTGAGCTGTTATTGATTTTTGTTCTTTACCGAAGAAGAATTGATGAAATGGAAAGAAACCCTTCCTATATTTGCATCTCACAGATGCCGTCAGCCCAGTGACTGTACTTCCCTCATCGTTTATTTCAGACTGCACAGAAGTGCTCAGGCTTTCTCTGCCCAGAGAATTGCTGGTCAGGAAGCTGGCTGAATAAAGCAGCATAACTATTTTGGTAGAGCCCTTTTCTCTCTGTGATCTACCTACAAAATTGAAGCTGAATCCGGCCTCTGTAGGCTGACACCGAATTAATTCTCAGAGACAGAGTTTTGGGTGAAGTAGAAAAGAATAGCTTTGCCAGGCAAAGGGGGGCCACAGCAGGCTAATGCCCTCAAAACTGTGTGTCCCAACCTGGAGTGGGTAGTGAGGAGTTTTACAGTAATGGTTCAAAGAGGAGGGCGTGATCAGCTCGTGGACGTTCTTCTGATTGGTTGGTGGTGAGGTAAGTGGGAGTCTGCATCATCAGCCTTCTGGTTCCAACTGGTCTTGGGTCTACCTGCTTGTGGGCAGCATACTGTTAATTTCTCCCACCTGGTGGGGGAATATCTGCAAAAGAGCTCAAAGATACTGGTATGTATATTCCTTGAGGGGGAACCAGGACCCTGCCCCAAGCCTGCACTATTGTTTCTTTTGACTTTTCCTCCCTTGTCTTGCATCTCCTCCCTTCCCTAATTAGCAGCGTTTGAACCTGCCCATTGGAGCTCAGGGAAGGTCATGGAGGCTGAATGAAGCCTATTTCCTGTACTCAAGAAATGGGGGACCCAGAGAGGCTTCTGTGCCCAGGAGCCCTACAGGGTCCTGCTCGGTATCAATAGCAGTGACCCAAGGCTTTCCTTTTAGCCTTTCTATATCATGCTCTTCCTGAGTGTAGGAGGGGAGAAAGGAGGAACTAGATGGAGAAAAGGGAAAGAGCGAAGGGGACATGAATGCAGAATGGGAGGAAAATGAAACTGAGTTCCCCTAAAACCGAGCTCCCCTGCTGAGTTTATGAGTAACCTTTCTACCCAAAACTTTATTCCCTTTCTTGTCCCATCCCTGCTGCCCTCAGGATTGGTGAGTATCAAAGAAAAGGGAGGACTGAAACCGAGCAGGACATTGTGGAGCCTTCCCGGGTACAAGACCCTCCATGTGCCCACTTCCTGTTTCACCCTCTCCTGAATTCCAAAGCGCAGACTCAAGCAGTGTGTGTGTGTGTGTGTGTGTAGTGTGTGTGCCACAAAAGGCTCCTAAAAATGACTAACCAACCGTATAATCCCCCCAGGGGACTGATGCTGTCCTGTTCTAGATCCAATGTCCTAATTGGATCATGTGCCTGGTAGGGCATTGGATCTCATAAGCACACAGCCTGATGCTCGTCCCACTTCACTTTGGCTTTTAATCCAAGCAAAGTAAGACCAGGGAAGGGAGAGTATAGTCCATGTCCCATGGGATAGGTGGGTAGCAAAAACCAGTCAGAGTGATGACAAAATTAATGTTGTACCCTTGTCCTTGGGAAATGAAAAAAAACCAGCCTTAGAAGACCCTTATGCCCAGGTTCCTTAGCATGAGTGAGGGAGCAGTTAGCCCAAAGGTTTTTCATTTCTCCCTGATCCCAGCCAGATCCAGTTTCAAGGACTCGGAGCTTCCTGTCTGAGCCAGAAAGATGCCCCACCCCCTCTAGTCCTCAAATGATTCCAAAGCCAGAGGGACTGTCGGCAGCTCTGGCGTCAGAAAACCCAGAGCCAGGTAATGAGATGAGAGGGGGCAATGCCCAGCCATGACATGAAGTGGGATTTATTTCCATCATCTTAGGTTCCCTATTGTACGGCACACTCCTTCCCCACCTGCAAATACAGCCATATCTTAGGATACAGCTCCGAGGGTTGCAGGGCTGTGTGAGGGCTAATGGCTCTGCATGCTGTCACTGCATAGATGTGCCCTTTCCAAATACACAAAACAGGAAGGTGACCTGCCAATCCAGGGGAAGGCAATAAACCACACATTCAATTAGAATGACATACATTTAATCGCAATTGTCTAATAGCATTTGAGATTTCTTATTTAATCAGTACTGAGACGACCCAGCAATTAATGTTTCTGTAATTGCAGCCGCCCTTACCAGTGCAGTGTTGATTTTAAACTAATCTTTCTATTTTATATCCTCTTTTTATTTCTGGAGTTAATAAAGTTGCTCTAATGAGTTGTATTAAAACATCAATTTCTTCTTGTGTCGCACCCACAAATTTATCATGGTTTTTCATCAAAATACTGAGTGAATGTGCAGGAAGGAGCTTTGGACATCAGGGTTTGCCTGGATGGAGAAGCCAGGGTGGGAGATGGCTTATTTCCATCAGGCTCTCCCAGCCCCATTTTGCCCCTTCTGAAGAGGTTTGAGGACAGGGACAGCTTCGTGGGCATGCGACCTGTGCGGTCACTCGGGACCCATGCTCAGAAGGGCCTATGCTTGGTTTCACACTCCGCTGTCACTGTTTTGAGTGACACCTTGAGTGATACCTTTTGAAAAAATGTACCCCACATTTTCATTATGCACTGGGCCCTGCAAATTGTGTAGCCAGTCCTGTTTGAGGATCTGTCAGAATTAGCCCCTCCTTGAGTTACTGCTAGTGTGGAGTGGGCAAGAAGTGGGTGGGGAGGGGGAGGGGGCAGGTGAAATGAACTCTGTTCTTGGGTTTCTCATGGCTTTTTATGTTCCCTTCTTGCAGTTCTAAAACTCAGGCTATAGGAATACCAAATAAAAGCAGATGCCAGTGAAAGGGGCATTAATAGGAATTCCTTTTTGGTGGAGGGGAAAACGTCTTTTTTCTGAAATGCATTTAAAAAAATTGTAACAATGGCTAACATTTATTGAGTACCTACCGTGGCCCAGGAACTGTTCTATGCACTTCACATATGTCATTTAATACTCAAAACAGCCCTATGAGATAGGTACTATCTGTGATTAAGCCCAAGTTGGAAACAAGGGCAAGAGAGGTTAAGCAAACTGCCCAATAAAAGGCAGAGCCAGGCTAGCATCCACATTGACATTCTGGCATGGTAGGAACGGGTGCTGGAGAGAGGCAGATCTGGGTCTGCTGTAATTTCTGCCATTTGTTAGCTCCATGAACTTTGGCAAATCACTTCACCTCTCTGAGCCCCTGTTTCCTCACTGGTAAAGTGAGGATAATAGAACCTATCATGCAGGGCTGATTTGAAGGTTAAAGAAAATCATACATTTACAGCATTTAGCTTGGTGCCTGGCACAGTACCCATTGGATATGAGGTCATGCCTCTGCCACCTTACAAATTCGTACCCAAGCTGTCCTGCAGAAAGCCTTTCTTGTCTGCTCTCAACCCACATTCTGCACTCATTTGCTCTATTATTTCCTTAAGAATTGTATTCACTCCATTATATTGATACATGCTTATTCTATATGAATTTATTCCCCAATACTTTGTTGAGTTTGTGGTATATTATTAATTTAGCAGTTACTGGCTCCAACCATGAGCAAGGCACTGTGCTATGTTTAAGGCATCCTATGTTATGAATGCAAGGTGTGCTGGCCAAGTGAAATGACATCCCATTATTTTTGCCTTATTCTATTTGTTAGAAGCAAGTCCCTAGGTCCAGCCCACACTCAAGGAGAGGAGACAATATGAGTGTGTAAATATCAGGAGGCGAGGATTACTTCAATCCATTTTGGAAGGTACCTACCACAAGCTCTTAACACATCCACATTTCATCCATGCTCATGACCACCCCTAGCTTTAGAAAAGGCAGGGAAATACAGTCTTACCATGTGCCTGGAAGAAGGGATATTTGTGAACATCTCTAATGACTAACAGATATGATCCCAGAGTGCAGTGACAAATTTACTGGTGAGAGGGTCTACAGAGGGTATCAATCAGGGAATGATTAGAAGGTTAGGTTGGGGTTTACAAGATTAACTGACTTAATAGAAAGTAGGTAGTCAATGGATGTTTTTGAGCAGGAGGGTAATTTACCCAGTGATTCTTAAAATTATTATTAACTGGCTTTTTAAATTGAAAAAGAAATACATGCAATGAAGGTAAAAATTCAGGGAACAGAGGGATATGTAGGAAAAAGCAAGGTTATTTTCTGTCCCCAGATCCCAGTTCCCCCTTCCCAGGGTCAACCATTTTTTTTTTAATTTGCTTATATATCTTGGAAATATTTAGGAATATATAAACCATATATATACACATCCCTCCTCTTCCTTTAAATCAATTATACATGCATTATACATGCACTGTTCCAAATCCTCCTTTTTCACCTCATCCTATATCTTGGAGATAATTTCATAACAACTATAGGTCTGTTTTGCTGAGGGTTTGGAAGGATTTAAATGGGTGTCCATGTGGAATAGAGCAAAGAGAATGGAGGAAGCTAGACCAACTGAGAGGCTCTTTCAATAATTCCGATTATTGGGACTTCCCTGTTGGTCCAGTAGTTAAGACTTCGCCTTCCAATGCAGGGGGTGCAGGTTTGATACCTGGTTGGGGAGCTAAGTTCCCACATGCCTTAGGGCCAAAATACCAAAACATAAAACAGAAGCAATATTGGAATAAGTTCAATAAAGACTTTAAAAAAATTCCGATCATTTTTATTCATTCATCAAACATTTATTTAAGTCTTTGCTGGGATCAGTGATACCAAGTCACAGAAGAAATTATCCTTGCCTTCAAAGAGCTCAAGAGAGCTAAGACAAGTAAACAAATGAATCAGAGCGCAATGTGCCCAAATGTTGTAACTGGAGTGAAGTGACAAATGTCTGGACTGGGAAGTCTCCAAGAGATAAAAAACAGGAGGTGGCTGGAACACCTTTTCTTTGAAAAAAATGTCAACAGGTGCAGTTTGATAAAGGGTATCTTTATCACTCCTGAAAGGGTAGACTGACACATCTTTCATTTATTTTATACCCTCTTGTCTCCCCCACCCCGCCCCCATGCACACACTGACATGGTGTCTGATGCAGACTAGTGTTACCTGACAGATGAGGACAGGCCTAAGGAGAGGCTCAAGATGGGATCAATGTTTCTCAGCCTTTGCTGATGGCATCTCCATCCCCCGCCTGGCTGTAGTGGAGACAGTGAGCAAATTCTTGATTATGCAGGAAGATGAGCCTCTGATTCATTTTTGATGTTCAACGTTATGAGACAAGCTCCCCGGCCATCTGTTCAAGGGAGGAATGTGTGACATATTTTGATTAATTCATTTTTATCTTAATCAAGTGGAAACTTTCCATCTTGGTGTATCGTAACCTGAGCGGTTGTGGCTGGAAGGCAATGGGCTTGAACAGACTGATGAGGGATGGGGAGAAGGATGGGCCACCTGGTGTTATGCTGGTGTCAGATGCAGGAGCAGAGTCTCCCCTGTACCGTCCTTTCACCTCCCTAATTAGTGAAGAAATTGCAAGCCCTTCAGTGGGCACTGAAATGCTTAGAGTGCCAGCCTCCTGGGGCTCGTTACACAAATGGGGGCAGAAAACCAAAACGGTCAGGATCTGCTGCTTACAGTCGGGGGCCACAGGGAACCCAGGCTGGAGGTGAGAGGCATGAACAGCTTCCTGAAATGGTTAAAGGCAACTGAGATGAAGGGGAGGAGGCTGCATTTTCCTCATTAGAAAGAAATGGCCAAAAACTCTTAGTGCGTTTACTGACGTGAGGAGATTTATGTTTTTCCAGCCATTGGCATGGGATGGCCATGCGCAATTATGTTTCAGGTGCTGGCTCTAGGACCTCACAGAATGAGTGAGATGGAGTAGAGAGTAATAATCTAGCCATTGGTCTTAGTTTGCGTTTCCCCAAACTAAGGAGCCAGAAAAAAGGACTGGGGAGCAGTTTGTTTGGCAGAGATCCAAGGAAAAGGGGCGAGGGAGACAGAGAAGGAGGAAGAGTCATAGTGAGCTGCTTACCACATGGGCAAGTGGGCTCAATTCTGCTGAGTACCTGTCAGGATTCTCCCCCTGGAGGGGAGGCTGGTGGTTTTATTCACTGACTTCCAACCCCATTGGTTGAGGGTTGCCCTTGCGGGTGTTAATGCCTTCAGACTGCTGTTAACAGTAGGGATTTAGAGAAAAAAAATCCCTGAGGCAGACAAGCAGAGACAAGGAGGATGCTTGAGTTCGTTCCCTGGACCAGGCATGGGAATCAGCTGTCCCAGCAGCAGCTGAAGTCACTGTGTGCGGCACAGAGATCATCCCCGTGACTCCTGGGGAAATGGAGTGGGAGGGGAAGAAGAAATACCACTTAGTCATCAGCGGTGATCAGGGTGTGAGTTTTGTTGGCATGGCAGGCACCGATCTCAGATGGGTAGGAAATCTCAAATTCTATCCACGCCCATAAACTAACCCAAGTTTTATTCTGCGTTCCCATCGTACTGTGCTGATGGAAGATTTTATCTCATTTTGGGGCTTTCCTCCCTGTGTGCCAGCCTCCTTCCCAGCTGCATGGTTGCTTCTGGGTTTCTGTGAGTCATTGGATGTCTCCAGGCAGCAAGTTTTGTGCTTGTGCTGGTATCTGTAGAGGATGGACTGTGATGTTTACATTGTAAACATGTTTTTTTTTGTTTGTTTTGGGTGATGACTTTTCTGGTTAACTAATCAGGTAGAGGAGCATTTTCTTTTTCATGTTTGCAAGCTGCTTTATTTTGCACACTTTGGAGATCCCCTGAGAGTCACTGTGCATGGAGAATGTCTTTCTGTGAAAAGATGTACTAGCTTTTGTGAATAGTTACTGCCCAGCTGTCCTCATCCCTGAGGCCATCTCCAAGTGACACTGCGGCCTCTGTGTGAAGAAATGCACAAGACTGGCACCCGGATGCTGGCCGTCTAGACACTACCAATGATACTTTCTTCATGAACTAGCCTATGGGTCTGTTTATTTCTTGACTGCTTAGAAAAGACCTTCTAAAATTTAATTTGATTTAATTTAATTAATTAAAAAGCTATTCAGTAAACTTGAAATTTTTTTGATGTATGGTTCTATATGAGTTTTAACACATATGTAAATCTGTGGGACCACCACCAGCACAAATCAGGATACAGAATTCCCATCGTCCCAAGAAGCTCTGTTAGGCTGACCCTTAGTAATCATCCCAACTCGTAACCCCTGGCAACCACTGATCTGTTCTCTACCACTATATTTTTGTCTTTTTGAAAATAAGATCTTTGTATTTAAAACATCGGAATAAAATTCAACGTCTAAAGTCATTATGGTTTTGTATTAACCCACGTTTACTAGTCTGTCTGTTGAAGCAAGGATTAGACAACACTTCCAAAGTCACGTATGTCAAAGTAGCTCGCCTTGAAGGTGCCACCAGAAGACACTCCTGGAGAGGGTGACCAATGTGGCCAATCTCATCAGCCTTAGAGTATTTCAGGGAAACCAGTTCCGCCTTCTTTCTCTTATGCTTCTTCTACTCGGTAGTATGTAGGATGACTTCTTTTTCTTAACAGCACCATGAAGTCTTAACAACCGAAGGGGTTTCTTTTTTAATGTTGTAACCAGACGTTGCTGGTACATCCATCTTCTGGTTGCTTTGCAGCAAAATCAGTCCCTGCTGATTGGTTGGAATCTTGGCTTTCCATTTTTAATTTTAACCATGGGTTCAACCTTGAGAATAATGGTCTTTCCTGTTAGGGCTTTAAAAAATCTGCAGTAGGTCTACCTGAGATACATGAATTTGAAAGGAAGAGTCATTTCTGATTAAATGTTGCTTAAATTTGTCTTAGTCTGGGTTAAATCTGGGTTATGGGAGGATAAGGGAGTAAGGAGTCCAGTGTCACAATTGGGGTTCTTTCCTAAGGACTCAGGGGGAACACTGGTTACTGTAATTAGACCATCCTGACGTAGTCATTTGGACTGTTAAAGGAACTAACTGGAACTGCTCTGAAATAAAGCACGAGAGAGCCTTCCTCTTACCTTCTGCCCACAGATTCTGCAGCCTGGCTGGTGATCCCAGGATGGGCTGGAGGGAACGGGAATGATGTTTCTAGGACACCTGCAGGAATGAGATTTTTCCATGGAAATAGAGGAGAAGGCACATGACCTATCTCTGGAACCCTCTTTGGTAATCTTATTCTCAGTTCTGTGTGGCATGAACATGACTGCTGGGCTATTTCAGGACTCTGAAAAGATTCACACACAGACATCTGATAAAAGTCTTGGACTCTTTTAAGGCAGAAGACCTTACATGGTTTTCTATCTCTGTTAGCCAGGTTTAAGCTTGGCTATGAGAGAGAATCCAATACAATCCAATTGAACTAAATCGTAGTTTATTTCAGGCTCCCCTGAACTGGTATGGCAGTTCTAAAATTGGGACCCCAGGCTCCTTGTGTTTGGTTGCCCTCCATCTTCAACATGAATCTTCCACCTAGCGGTCCAAAATGGCTGCTCCATCTCCAGCCATATGTTCACATTCCAACCAGCAGGAAAAAGAAAGGAAAAGCCAGGCTTCCTCTCTTTAAGGGCCCTTTCCAGCAATCACACTTACCATTGCACTTACCATATCCTCTTACTTTTCTTTGTCCAGGGCTTACTCAATTGGCCACAACTGGCAAGGGAGTTTGGCAAATGTAGTTTTTGTTCCGCACAGTCATTTGCCTAGCCAAAGATCAGAGGATAGACATGAAAATATCCAGATCGGAGTGTGAACGGAAAGAGCTTGACCCCCTGAGGTGTGCCTCCTGCCTGGTGTAGTCACCCTACTAGAGGGCACGGAATTACCTCTTTGAAATTTAGAGCCAGGAAGCACAACACTTCCTTTTCTCCTTTGTCCCTAGCGTGGATGGTATCCCTTGGCATTTTCAAAGATCTTTATTTAATACTCAGGTGTGAAAAGCAGAAAACAAACAGAGAATGTTGGATGCTCAGAAACGTACCTCTTATGGGTTTGGATCTTAAGGTAACTGCTTTCCATCCCCCAAAGGCTGGCATCAGTAAACAAAGATCGTGCCTGACTTTGATCCTTTCAGCTGCTGTCAGATAGCTTTGCTTTTTCCTGGAACAAGGCACAGGACCATTTTCAAACTCTGCCATCCCACCGTGCTCAACCATTTAGATCTGCCTTTCCACTGAGCCACAGGCTTTGTCAGTGATCGCTTCTGGTGATTAACAGGTAAGACACTTCCTCTCTCTCTCGGCGGGAAATGAATTTGTCCCTTCAGCCCCATGGGGCAACAGGATTCTCACCGCACTCTAAATAGTATATCTTGGAGATCTTTTCATGTCAGTCCCTATGGATCTAATGCATCCTTTTTAACAGTTGCATAGATATTCCGTGGTGTGGATAACTCCAATTTATTTAACCAGACTCCAATTGCTGAATGCTTTAAGAATTGATGTTCCTATAGAAGAATTCCTTTCTGTTGATTGTTTTTTAAATAGGGGAACAGCCTGAGTTTAGAAGGGGACATAATGGCAAGAGGAGTCATTGGGATGGTGGGTGGGGAGGACCAACTTCTTCTACTTCATAATATGTTGAATGGTGGTCTCACTTGAGAAGCTTGAATAAGAATGGTTCAATAAATTATGGACAAGAAGTGAAATCTTCTAAATCTGCTGGAGGCTGAGACCAGATCCACAGGTGTCCTTGGGATCAGAGAAATGAATAGAGTCATTAACCTGAAACAGCAGGTGGGCTGGCCCACAAACTTTTAAAGTTCATACCGCAAAGCAAAACTTTGGCCTCTAACACTCAACTTTCTGATGCAAAAAGCAGAGGTGGATAACAAGGAAGATGAACACTTCAGAAATCAATGAGGCCAAGAACAAACGTCTGTTCAATTTCTCCACCAAACTTCCCAATCCTAATATGATTGTTCTGAAATAGCCCCAACCTCAACACTTGTAAAGCAAGCACCCTTCCAAATGTTTTTAGGGACCCCAGCCTCCCAAATATATCTGCCTCCTCCCTCCCCCAACTGATAACCTTCTTCTGCCTGCTGAGAATTCAGCTCTCTTTCTATTTTTTACTGTCAAAATCTACTTTCAAAAAAGAGGCAAAAAATAAAACTTGTTCACATTACAATTTAAATTGCCAATAACTGTTTAAAATGATATCAGGTTCAGAGGGAAACTAAAAAGCTATGTTTGTGTGTGTGTATATACACACATTTTATTTGTTTGTTTATTTTCCCTCTTCTTTAAAAATTGAAGTATAGTTGATGTACAATATTATATGTCACAGGCGTACAATATACTGATTCACAATTTTTAAAGGTTATACTCTATTTATAGTTGTTATAAAATTGTCTATATTCCCCATGTTGTACAATATATCCCTGTAGCTTATTTTATACCTAATAGTTTATACCTTTTAATCCCCTACCCCTATATTCTACCCTCCCACCCTGGTAACCACTGGTTTGTTCTCTAAAGCTCCGAGTCTGCTTGTTTTTTGGTTATATTCACTAGTTTTTGGTATTTTTAGATTCTACATATAAGTAGAATCTACTTGTACATACAGTATTTGTCTTACTCTGTCTGACTTATTTCACTTAACATAATGCCCCGCAAGTCCATCTATGTTTTTGCAAATGGCAAAATTTCATTCTTTTTAATGGCTGAGTAGTATTCAGTTTTATATATATATATATATATATATATATATATATCACATCTTCTTTATCAATTCATCTGGTGATGGGCACTTGGGCTTCTTCCGTATCTTGGCTATTGTAAATAAAGCTGTTATGAACATTGGGATGCATATATCTTTTCAAATTAGTGTGTTTTTGTTTTTTTGGATATATATATACCCAGGAGTGGAATTGCTGGGTAATATGGTAGTTCTATTTTTAATTTTTTGAGAAACCTCCATACTGTTTTCCACAGTGGCTTCACCAATTTACGTTCCCACCAACAGTGTATGAAGGTTCCCTCTTCTCCACATCCTCGCCAACATTTGTTATTTGTGGTCTTTTTGATGATAGCCATTCTGACAGGTGTGAGGTGATATCTCATTGTGGGTTTTTTTTATAGTTAATAACAGCTTTATTGAAATATAATTTGCATGCCATATAATTCATCTATTTAAAGTGTACAATTCAACAGTTTTTAGTATACTCACAGAGTTATGCAACCATCATCACAATCAAATTTAGAACACATCCCCAAAAAGAAACCTCATATCCATTAGCAGCTGTTCCCCATTTCACTCCAGTCCCCCAGCCCTAGGCAACCATTGATCTATTTTTTTGCTCTATAGAATTACTTATTCTGGACATCTCATTGTGTTTTTGATTTGCATTTCCCTGATGATTAGTGTTGTTGAGCATCTTTTCATGTGCTTGTTGGCTATCTGCATTTCCTCTTTGGAAAAATGTCTATTCAATTCTTCTGACCTTTTTTTTTTTAATTTAAGACCTTTATTTCTAAATTTTTTTTTGATGTTGAATTCTGTGAGCTGTTTCTATAAGTTGGATATTAACCCCTTATTGGTCATATCATTTGCAAATATTTTCTCCCATTCAGTAGGTTGTCTTTTCATTTTGTTGACGGTTTCCTTTGCTGTGCAAAAGCTTTTAAGTTTGGGCTTCCCTGGTGGCGCAGTGGTTGAGAGTCCGCCTGCCGATGCAGGGGACACAGGTTCGTGCCCTGGTCCAGGAAGATCCCACATGCCGCGGAGCGGCTAGGCCCGTGAGCCATGGCCGCTGAGCCTGCGCGCCCGGAGGCGTGCAAAACTCAAAACTCCATTTTGAGTTTATTTTTGTGTATGGTGTTAGAGAATATTCTAATTTCATTCTTTTACATGTAGCTGTCCAGTTTTCCCAGCACCACTTATTGAAGATTGTCTTTTCTTCATTATGTGTTCCTGCCTCCTTTATCATCGATTAATTGACCATAGGTGTGTGGGTTTATTTCTGGTGCCAGTATTATACTGTTTTGATTACTGTAGCTTTGTAGTAGAGTCTGAAGTCAGGGAGTGTGATTCCTCCAGCTTTGCTCTTTCTCAAGATTGCTTTGGCTATTTGGGGTCTTTTGTGTTTCCATAAAAATTTTTAAATTACTTGTTCTTATTCTGTAAAAAATGCCTTTAGTAGGGATTGCATTGAATCTGTAGATTGCCTTGGATAATATGGTCATTTTCACAATATTAATTCTTCCAATCCAAGAACACAGTATATTTTTCCATCTGTTTGTGTCGTCTTCAATTTTTTTCATCAGTGTCTTATGGTTTTCCTAGTACAGGTCTTTTAACTCCTTAGGTAGATTTATTCCTAGGTATTTTATTGTTTTCAATGTGATGGTAAATGGGATTGTTTCCTTAAATTCTCTTTCTGATAGATCATTGTTAGTGTATAGAAATGTAACAGATTTCTGTATATTGATTTTGTATCCTGCAACTTTACCAAATTCAGTGATGAGCTCTAGTAGTTTTCTGGTGGTGTCTTTAGGATTTTCTATCCTAAAGTCATGTCATCTGCAAACAGTGACTGTTTTACTTCTTCCTTTCCCATTTGTATTCTTTTTATTTTTTTTCTTCTCTGATTGCTGTGACTAGGACTTCCAAAACTATGTTGAATAAAAGTGGTGAGAGTGGGCATCCTTGTCTTGTTCCTGATCTTAGAGGAAATGCTTTCAGCGTTTCACTGTAGAGTATATTGTTAGCTGTGGGTTTGTCATATATGGCCTTTATTATATTGATGTATGTTCTCTCTATGCCCACTTTCTGGAGAGTTTTTTTAAAATCATAAATAGATGTTGATTTCACACAAATATATTTTAATTTAAATTTTTATTATAGAATTTTCAGACACAAAAGTAGAGCCAAAGTTGTAACAAACACACACATAGCTATCTTCTTCAACATTTATTAACTATCTGCCATCTTTGTTTCCATCTATCATCCGTCTCCCCCCAGCATACTTTTTTTTTCCTGGATTCCTCTAAATTAGTTCAAATCTTTTCATTTAATATACAAATAGGGGAAGAGAAGGTGTATTTAATGGGACTAAAACCTCATGGAAAGTTTAATAGTTTAATAGGCTCCCTGCGTTGAGATGGAACTGAGTGCAGAGTCAGGATTCACAAGAAACGAATTCCTGGGTTGTGAAGGATGCCTGCCACCAACGCAGAGGAGGAGGAGTTGCATCCACTGTGTAACTCCCTCTTGCTGTCCCTGCTTCCAGCCCAAGAGATGAAAGCCTTACTGTAATATTTGCGGCACTTACAGATGGTGGGAGAGAATGTTTGGGAGGGAAGAGGACTTTCATGCCCCAGTTGGCAGCTGCCTATTCTTCCACCTTCCACTGTGTATCACTTTGCAGCTCCTTGATGTGGTTTGAGCAGAGTGGGGTGTGAATGTCAGGCAGGACACAGGCCTTGCTGCCAGCGAGTGTCTGTGGAGGGAACAAAGCCAGGCAAGTCTTCAGGTGGCAGCCTGCGTGCCACCGAGGGGGAGGAGGGAGCAAAAGGACTTGCCATTTGGAGGGACTGGGGGCTTCAGGCCTCCTACCGAAGCATCAGCAGCTGTCAGTGTTATCCAAACTCCACTTTCTGTTCAAAATGAAGATGTCATGGAGACAGAAGAGAATGCCAGTCATGCCTTTTGATCTGCTAGTTTTTCCCAGAAGTAGCAGTTTTGTCCCCAAAACTCTTTTCTGGCATGCGAGTCTGTCCCAAGGACAGCTGTTTTTGCATGTACTAGAAGCCAAGAGGTAGCTCCTGTGTGACTGGCATGTGTGACATGGCAGGGGGGTGGGGCACAGGGGAAGGTGGCTGAAGGCACGTGGGACTGGGTGTATCCAGTGTCACCTTTGGAAGCTGCTGCCATGCACCTTCCTGTGTGATAGGCTCTAGAAACATTGACAGCATCAGTCAGCCGGCTACTTGAGGAACAGATGTTCTTGGGACGAATTTTCCAGCACTGGTTAGACTGAAGGATGTGGTGGTTCAGAATAAACCTGACATGATGGAGCCCAGAGGGGCCTGTTCCTGTTTCTGCTGCCCCCTCAGTAGGGCTCACAGGCTGCACCTATCGGCTCTGGGCTCAGATGGATTCTGCTGCCGCTCAAGTGCCACCTACAGAGTGTTAAGGGCTTTTAGGAGAGAACCTGTTTGGTCATGGTGAGGTCAGCAGTTGGCCACATGGCTTTGCTCAAGTCTGGTGAACATTTTTCGTGCAGGGGAACCATGAAGACTGTTAACTCTAGCTTGATCTAAACAGAAACCACAAGCTCTCTAATTCAGCATTTTCTAAAGTGTGTTCTGCTGAGCACTAGGTCAGAAGCATTGGGAGGACAGGGGATATTCAGGTGGGATAGGGCCAAGAGTGAGTGGAAGATTCCATGATGAAGTGAGTTGGGAAACTATGGGTTGAACAGGTCTTCTTGCAGAGGACTTCTTAGGGCATTCGTCACACTATCACGCATTGTGACTTTCTAAGAGAGAGCTGTAATGTGCTGTGTTCCTACTATTTGTTTGGCTATAGACCCCTTGTTGCAAGTGTTTTCCCAAACACATTTTAGGAACTGAAGTCTTTCTTGAATGAAGGCTCGCTCTGCTGACTTTCAAAGTTATCGACACCAAAATGCTCAAAGTCTAAAATATCTCTCAAGTATCTTTTTTTTTCCTTTCAAGTATTTTTTAATCTGGAATTTTTTCTTCCCTTTTTGTCTCATACTAAAGAGAAGTAGTTTGACATTTATACTGTTATAAGCTCCTCCTACTGGGTTTTTGAAATTTTGATTGACTTTGTATTTCCTTTCTGGGTTATCAAAAAAGAAAAAAAACCCACTTTGTATCTGTGTAACTCCCCTTGGGAGCCTGGATACATTCTTTCTCTTCCAACAACCCTGAGAGGTAGCATCCCCCTTTTATAGATGGGGACACTGAGGCTCAGAAAGGTTTAGTTTTTGCCTCAAAGTCTCATAATGGGTAACAAAGATGTGGACTTAGGTTTGTCTAAGTTTGAAGCCTGTGTTCTTTTCTTTCAGGTGAAAGAGGGGCTGGTTTTTCTTGTTTGCTGTCTGTCTTACCCACAAGAATATAAATACTTTCCCCAAGTGTGGGGCTTTTGCCTGTTTTGTTCACTCCAAAATCCCAGAGCCTAGCACATACTAGGTGCTCCGTAAATATTTATTTATATATTTGGCTGCATCAGCTCTTCATTGCAGCACACGGGATCTTTGTTGCGGTATGTGGGATCTTTCATTACCGTGCGCGGGCCTCTCTCTAGTTGTGGTGTGTGGGCTCCAGGGTGCATGGGCTCTGTAGTTTGCGGCATGCAGGCTCTCTAGTTGAAGCGTGCGAGTTCAGTAGTTGTGGTGAGGGCTTAGTTGCCCTGTGGCATGTGGGATCTTAACTCCCCAACCAGGGATTGAACCCACGTCCCCTGCACTGGAAGGTGGATTCTTTACCACTGGACCACCAGGGAAGTCCCTGTAAATATTTATTGAAGGAAGGAAATCACTATCTTCTCATCTAGGCAATAAACATGTATTAAATGTCTCTTCTGGGTCCCTAAGGAGGTAAGTTTGAGAAAGTCAGCTGAAATCACAGTCTTGGTGAGGCCGAGTCCAGTAATGAGGCCAGGGTTGTTTGGGGGACCGAGAGAAAGCAGTTGGCCCTGTGGGAGTGTTCCAGGGTTGCCTCTGAATCCTGACTTCTTTTAAATTTAAAAGAGAGAAAGAACTATTAACCACACATGCCCAGGGGAAATAACGATGAAAATAGTACAGAAGGGTGTGACCCGAAAGGGAAGTCTCCCCTTACTCCTCCATGGTTGGTCTCATTTTTCACTTGACTTTTTTTTGGGTGGGGGGTGGTTTTGTCCATAACTCAAATAATATGCTTACATTTCTATTTCTTGATTCATCAATTTGAAGCAGTAGCTATTGACTCCCCATTATGATAGATGAGGCATGTATGTTCCCCTGACTTCTTTCTGTCAATTTTTATTACATTTTTATTCTTCTATTTACTTCCTCTATGATTTAAAATAAGGTGCTTAAACCTTCATTCCTTGATTCATTAACATAGTATCTCTTGTTTCTCCACCATGTAACATGAGGACATTACTTCGACATTGCCCCCTTTCTCTTCCTCCCAATCTCAGTCAGTGCTAACTTTACTTTGTCAAAGTTTAGAACATTTATATTTCACAATGCAACCATAATTAGTCTTTGTGTTTTGTTTATATACCTGTTGATGCTGAAAATTGAAAATCAATACATAGCTTTAACAGTACTCTGATTTTGTAGGTATTATTCACTGTAGAATCAGTAGAGTACTTGGATCTATAGAGGAGATGTAATCCTATGTCACCAAATCTGCTCAAAGGAGGTTGTTCCAAGCATCAAGGTCAGATGGATTCCTGCTGTACTCAATATCAAGTCTTCAAAAAAATGATTTTTATCTATTTCATATCTGGAGCATACATGGCTGATCTTGGACTTGCTAATTGCAATTCTCTCTTTTCTTGCTGACTGAAGTAACAAAGACCTTCTCCATATTACTAAGAATGTCCAACTTTAAAAAATTATTTATTTATTTATTTTGGCTGTGCTGGGTCTTCGTTGCGGCTTGCAGGCTCTTCCTTGTGGCACACGGGTTTCTTTAGTTGCGGCGCGGGCTTCTCCAGTTGCAGTGTGCGGGCTCTAGAGCACACAGGCTCAGTAGTTGCGGTGTGTGGGCTTAGTTGCGGTATGTGGGATCTTAGCTCCCCAATCAGGGATCAAACCCGGGCCCCCTGCATTGGGAGTGCAGTATCTTAACCACTGGACCACCAGGGAAGTCCCTAAGAATGTCCAACTTCCTAGTTATTCTACTTGTAGAAGGGCCAATTTGGAACAGATTTCTTTCTGTGTCATTCTGAGTTTTTCAGTGCACTCCTGACTTAGTTCCACTGTTTGCTGGATCTCATACAGTCTCTTAGGTTTGAGAGACTCAGTATGCAAATGGACACTGTTCAGACGATATGAAAAAATAGAACTCTGACCCACAATCTGCAGCAACCAACCCAGGACACCAACCCATCATCTATGGTCACTAGTCCAGGAAGCCAGCCTGCTGTCTATAAGTCAGACTTGTAGGAACTCAGACCACTATGCCCATGAAGCCAAACAATAATCTCTGTAACAATAGGATCAACATGGCCAGGGCTTGATTAATATCTGACAGTTTCCCTCATTTTTTTCCTGATTCCAACTTAGGACCAACCAGAGACAGCCAGTGTCCACCCCTAACCAATGACATAGGAGGCCTCACTTCTAGTTAGCCCACCCACGGCTTCCCCATGCCAACAGCTCCAATCAAGGCACTTTTGAAGCCTTCCCATTTTCCAGTATAAATCTTCCCCACTCTTCTGCCTGACTTCGAGTCTCTGCCAAAACACAAGTGATGGTGACAGACTCCCTTGCAAGCTCTGGATAAATAACCTTTGCTTGTTCTTATTTGGTTGGTCTTTGTTTATTTCTACACATTCATTTTTGTTTGTTTGCTTTTCTGAAGTATATCCTCAGGTAATTTTTATCAATAAGATGTCTGGGTCTTAGCAGGTGTGAAAATATCCTTATTTTGTCCTTTCACTTGGCTGACTTCTGGGTTCAAAATAACTTTACTCAAAATTTTAGAGGAATTGCCCCACTGTCTTCTATTATTCAGAGTTGTTACTGAGGGGATTATCAATCCTTTGTAGATAAACTGTTTCCCCAAGTAGTTTTAGAAACTTCTCTTAATCCATGTTCTGAAAGGGCATGAGGATATATGTAAGGATTCTCTTTTTAGAATCATCCTGCTCAGGACTTGGTGGGCCTTTTAGCAATAAAGACCTCAGAAATATTTATTTGATTCTTTTCTCCATTCCTTTTTCCTGGTTCTCTCTCTCTGGACTCCTGTGAGATGGATATTGACTCTGATTAATCTTCTGTGTCTTTTAATTTTTCTTTCATGCTATGTCTCTTTGTCTTTTTGCTTTCCACATTGAAGTACTTTCTTAAATTTCTGTTTCAACAATTATAGCACCCTATTCTTTTTTTTTTTTTTTTTTGCGGTATGCGGGCCTCTCACTGTTGTGGCCTCTCCTGCTGTGGAGCACAGGCTCCGGATGTGCAGGCTCAGCGGCCATGGCTCACGGGCCCAGCTGCTCTGCGGCATGTGGGATCTTCCTGGACCAGGGCACGAACCCGTGTCCTCTGCATTGGCAGGCGGACTCTCAACCACTGTGCCACCAGGGAAGCCCCACCCTATTCTTTATGAATGCAGTTTCTTCTCAAATATCTTTGGGGTTACTGAACTGAATTCTTTGAGTTCTGTACATTTCCTTTAGTCTATTCCTTCAGAAGCCTGTTTCTTTGACCTGTTTCTTCCTTTGTGTTCTCCTTGAAGGTCTGCTGACCCTGGACTGTCTGTGAATATTTACAAGGGGAGGACCAGAATGATTACTGTAGGTAGCCTATATGTAGATTTCCTGGCTCTTGCCCTTCCCCTGAAGGAGAGGGCTGAGTGGTGAGCCAGTTTTACAGGCAGGCTTCATTTTAGGGTGTGTGAGTGGGGAGCAGTAGGCAAAATTGGGATGACCCTACTTTGGGATGCCAATTCCACTGTGAAATCCTACACATTTCCAGGAAGAACTCCTAATTTCTTCTGATTTTTCAGATTCAGCCTGGGGGCAAAATGCTGGGGAGGCAACCCTTGAAGACCTCACTTCAGTCAGTGTCCTCCCTGGCAGCTCATCCTCCCACTCTAGGGCTCTAGCTGCTGATTTTTTGTGGGGGATGGTGAGGAGGGGTCTCTGCAGCCCTCTGCCATTGTTGTTTGCAATCAGTATGATTGCATTCACCTTGTGACTTCCTTGGTTCTTTCTTACCCAGTCTTCTGCTCTGAGCATTTTGTTGAACTGATTCCCTTTCGTACTTTTTAAACTGTCATTCTGGTTGAATTTTGGACTGGTCTGCTTTTTCTACAACCTTTTAATGGACTCAAGTGCTTTTTTGTTAGACTTAGGACTGAGAAAGTTAGAAAAAATATTCTATGACCTAAGGCAAATCAATATAATCTTACACTTTATTGCCGTCACCCAAAGCACCCTCCAAGCCACAGAGACAGAGAACTCGAGATAAAGAGGCAATGACAAACACAGGTGGGAGTGCTTTTGTCCTACTGTTTACCAGGGGTAAATGCAGACCCCACGGGAGCACAGCCATGGCCCAGGAAGATTTGCTGAGCTCTGTCGTCTTCTCAGTGCTCTGAGGATAGTCAAATATTATTGTGCAGAACTGGCAGAATTTTCTGGAAAAGTCATGTAGAGTCTATTTCACTCTCTCCTAGATTCTTCCCCCTGGCAGAAGTCAGAGTTATGGTAACCTAACTACGGAATAACAAGATAGATATGTTTACCAGAACAATTCAAAAATATATTCATAAACAACTTTGCAGAGCAGGGAGAAAAAGAACTGCAAAATATCTGGCTCAACCATTTCATGAACTGATTAGGAAAAGAAGACCTTGATGCTATTTCTCTTATATTGTGCACAAATTGTGGAGAGAGAGTAGAAGTGGTGTCCAGTCTAGAGAATGGCTATCCAGCACCTGCCTAGGACATTCCTCAGATTCCACCCTGACAGAAGTTGAGGGACAGTAATCCTAGGATGTCACACGGCGTCGGCAGCTTGTTCCTGCAGAAACCAGCAGTCCTCACACCGTGACAGAGCCTTCATTCTGCCTGGTACCACATCTTCTCTTGTAGCGAGTTTACTTATGTACCCAGGGTCACACTGCCAGCAAGAGGCAGAGCTTGGATTCGAACCCAGGACTGTTGAATGTCAGAGCCTGTGTTTTTTTCTGCCATGGCATTGCCTTGCACCATTTCTCTAAAGAAGTTAGCATCAAAGGGCAAGCATGGAATACAGCTCAGCCGTGCACACGGGTGGTGACACTCCGTGAAGCGCAGTTGTGGTTTGGGGAAGGGGTGATTGGAGGGCTGACTGTAGTGTGGGGAGGGCAGGGACCATTCTGTCTGTCCAGGGTCCTTCTGGCCTCTGTGAGGCACAGGGCCCAGCCTTGCGCTGATGCTTGGTCGGTATTTGCTGCTGAATGAATGACTTGGAGCGGCCTGAGAGGTTTTGTGGAGAAGGCAGGGTTTGAGCTTTGAAGGAGCCTTGGGTCTGGGATGGTGGGGAAGGCAGAAAGAGCTTTCCGGGGCCTGAGAGACAGGATAGAGCATGTCATGCAGGTGGGGGCAAAGGATAAGGGCTGGAAACCCGTGGCAGGCCAACTTGAACAAGCAGCAAAGGCTGGATGATACCAGGCCCTGAACATCAGAGAGACTGGAGGGAAAAGGATGGAGGAATCAATGAATGGGAATGTTGTGCTGTCTTTCAACATGAGCTAGGATGAAGATACTCTGATTTCTCAGGTTCCTGAAGATGAATAAAATTGTCTAATCTAATAAATTAGTAATAATAGTTATTTTATTGAGTCTCACCATGAGCCATAGATTTTGCTAAGTGCTTTGCATCAGCGGTCCCCAACCTTTTTGGCACCAGAGACCAGTTTCGTGGAAGACAGTTTTTCCATGGACTGGGGGTGGGGGGTGGGGGGAATGGTTCAAGTGGTGATGGCTGGCGGCAGATGAAGGCTCGCTCACTTGCCCGCTGCTCACCTCCTGCTATGCGGCCAGCTCCTAACAGGAGTGGACCAGTAGGTTGGGGACCCCTGCTTTACATACATCAGCTGAGCTAATCCTTACTACACTTTGTGAGGTAGCTGCCGTCTCTTTTTCTAGAGAGGAGGAAATAGAGGCTCCGAGAAGCTCAGAGAGGTTAAGAAACTTGCCCCAGGTCACACAGCCAGCCAGGGCAGAGCAGGGGCTTGACGCGAGGTGTGTCTGCCTCTGAGCTTCTTAATGACTGGGTTTTACTGCCTCTCAGAGCAGGTGCACTTGGTTCCTGCTGCAACAGCAGGAGTCCCTGGGGGAGCTGGAGGTGAGTCTGCTGCTGTGTCATCCGACAGGCAGGATTGGGCAGGCTGGTAGGAAGTGTGCGCTGGCTTTTCCTGGGGCCAGGCTGGCACAGCTGGACTCCGCTGTGCTACTGCAAGACGTGGCACCAATTCCCTCAAGGTCAATTGCAGCCACATTCCTCTACATGTCTGTTGCTCAAAGACTTGAAAACAGCCTCAAAGGAATAAATAAACGGGGGAACAAAGTATTTGCTCTTCCCTACGAAGCTTGGCTGGGAGTCTCTCTCCCAAACTTCTCACATGCAAAATGCAGTTCCAGGGAGCAGATTAACATTTCAAACTGGTTCGCGCAATTAGACCGGAACACCTGGTTTTGCAATAACTCTCATTTTCCTTGTGTGCGGAGGGGTTCTTGAAATTCCCATGCTGCGTGGATTACCCTGATGACTGGTCACCAGCTGTTACGTTGGCATGTTATGCGACAATTGATGGCAGCTCCCAGCTGGCATTTGGCAGGGGCCCCAGCAGAAGCAGGTAGCAGGTTAATGCTGACACCTTCCCTTCCTCCTGTCCCGCGGGCCCAGGCGCCTCTTCGGCGATATGTGGCTTAGGCTGAGGGGTAGAGTGTTGGGAGCTGCAGACCCTGGAGGCTGGCAAGCACCCTTCTCGCCTCAACATCTGGGCTGGTTAGTCAAAGCTGGAGGCACGGGCAGGGGGCGGGTGACAGAAGACATTGGGAGATGTGTTGTGCTAGAATCCAGACCTGCTCTGCACAGCCCTGAGGCAGACATCTTCATCTGGGGGCTCTATACCAACTTTACTGATGGATAGGGCAAGTTTTAGAATTTCATTTAACAGTAGCAATAAACTCCAAATCCACAAAAAATAAAAACAAAAATATCTGGAGTCTGGAAAGAAAGAAAAGATATTTATCACTTTTTCCCAATTGCCTAATGGTAAGTTCTCTTGCCCATTGTGTGTGATATTGATGGGATGCAGGCCCCGCCTCTCTCCCTCAGAATCCAGCCAGGGAGCTTCTCCCCTCTTCAGCCCTGACCACAGGGCACCAGTGTGCGGCTTGGGCTGGACCAGTCAGATGCTCCCACCCAGGCTGCCTTTGGCAGGTGCCAAGGCCTCAAGGATGAGGTGAAGTATTTTATGTAGCATCAGGATGGAGTCCAAAACAGGCTCTGCTTTGGTCCTGAGAAAGCCTATCTCTGAGAAGACTCTGTTCACACATGGCAGCAACTGTTCAAGGGGAGTCTTCCTGCTGGAAGATGGGAAGAGCAGCTTTTTTTTTTTTTTGCGGTACGCGGGCCTCTCACTGTTGTGGCCTCTCCCGTTGCGGAGCACAGGCTCCAGACGCGCAGGCTCAGTGGCCATGGCTCACGGGCCCAGCCGCTCCGCAGCATGTGGGGTCTTCCTGGACCGGGGCACAAACCCGTGTCCCCTGCATCGGCAGGCGGACTCTCAACCACTGCACCACCAGGGAAGCCCGGGAAGAGCAGCTTTTAAGCCTCATGAAACCAGGATACTGCAGACATGAGGTGAAAGGACCCCAGGATTCTGTCCTCAGGGGAGTGATTGTTTTTCAGATGCCTCCAGGTAGGGGTTAGTGCCTGGGGACTGTTTTCTTCCTGCCACCTCTGCTCCCCCTGGGCTGCCAGGGCTGATAGCTGACCTCTCCTGTTCACATGGGGCCCCATTCTTCTAGCTTCCTTAGGGGGCTGCCACCCAGTTCCTCCGTTGTGTATCCACCTCTCAACATCCTGGGCCTCTCTGGGACCTCAGAGCCCAAACCCAGTATCTCCCAGGGTGATGGCCAGGAAAGCCTCTGCTGGTCTGGCTATGGGCTCAGGTTCTAGAAGTAGACAGTCCTGGATTTCCTTCTGGCTCTTCCACTGACTTGCTGTGCACCTTGGATAAAGTGATGCAGCCCTCTGTGCCTTAGTCTCCTCATCCACTGATGAGGTGGTAATAATACTCGTCTCAGTGGGGTTGTTGTGAGGGTTAAATGAGATAATGCAATCCATTAAGTGGCATAAAAGAAGCACTTAATGAATGTTAGCTAATAATTATGAGGATGATAAAACAAAGATATTAATCAGTGGGGTGCTGCGAAGGAGAAGAGATTAGCTGGATTCTCTCTCCTTTCCTATGGGAAGCAGATGGTCACTTTCAAAGCTCATTTCTGGAGCTTTGTTATCTTACCCACTGTTCTCCATTAATGTTCTCTTTGGGTGGGACACAGGGTTTCATAATGGTCACCAAGACCTTACTCTCCCTCAATGTGACCTTTAGTTTGACCTTTAATGTGACATGCTTCTCCCTGCTGACCTCCCTGACCCACTCTTGGCCCGGAAATGCCCAATTTACAGTTTGGCTAAGCTTTCCTTATCAGGGGGTCTGGCTGCCTTATCTCAGGAGAGGGCAACAAAGCACAAAGCACAGGTGGATTCAAGTCCTAGCTCTGTCACTTCCTGTCTGTATGGCTTCAGGCATACAGATTAGGCAAAATACTTAATCTCTCCAAGCCTCAGTTTTTCCTTCTGTAAAATAGGAATAATTGTAATTTACCAATAGAGTTATTGTGAGGATTGAATGAGAGACGAGGTATACAATGGCTGGCATATAGTAGCCACTCAGTCAGCGAAGATATTTTTGAATGGATTATACTACAAAACCACTTAGATTTTTCTTGTTGCTCTATCTGCAAAACATAGTTAAGAGTGATGGATGGGACGTAGGGTGTGAAATGGGGAAAAGCCCTGAATGAAACCATTACTGATGCTAACACTGGGCTTTGGAAGAGGAAGGCTGTGGGGAGAGGTTTTAGGGGGTCGGTCCCCAGTCCCACGTGTGCTCCTGGGCCAAAGGTGAGGGAGCTCCCGTCCTGGGTTGGGGATTTGGTCATGCGCATTCACACCCGAGTCCCCTGACAGGTCTCACTTTCCAAGAGCCTGCCCTGCAGCCTTCAGCTCAGACCTTTCCAAAGGGCCTAGAGTTATTCACACAGCAGCACATCTTAATTTGGGGTTGGAAGTGAATGAGGGCCCGGAGCTCTGATGCCTGCCACTTTGGGAAGGAAGTTAGAGGCCTGTGGGGAGCAGGTTTGGATGCTGGCTTATTACTTTCCTGTTTCAGTCAGGCAGGCGGTTGCACTTATTCAGTGCCTACAGGGTGGAAAGTAATGCACCAGATGCTGCAGGGAGGAGTTGGGGAATAGAAAATGTGCCCAGTCTCCCTTGCAGAAGAGCTTACAGACCATCAGGAAGTTAGGACACACAGCGGAAAAGATACAATAGAGAAGTCACGTCACTGTGTGTATTTTTACGAGCTAGATCTCTGCGGGAGACGGGGGTGAGCTGAGCTGGGGTGGGGGCTTGAGGTGTGGTTTAGATCTGGATGAGGCTCACTAGGAAAGCCTTTCCAGGGAAAACTAATTTGAGCAGGGTTTGGAGCCACCCAGGGAGAGGAGGCGGCTAGGGCACTGCACAACGGACTATGGCATTTGCAAAAGTGCAGAAGCAAGATCTGGACGACAGTTGATAAGTCCACTGACGTGGCTGGAGCAGATCATCTTTGAGGGAATGACATGAGGTCTGTGAGGTCATCTTGGGGAAGAGTGGTGGGCGGTGAGGGGGAGCTGTGAGAGCAAGTCTCATGACAGGTGAACAGAACATTCATGTGCACCTTCTGGCAGAGGCAGACCTTTCCAGAGAGCTGAGATAAAGTAAGCTCCACCCTACGTAGGTTTGTGTGTGTGTGTGTGTGTTTGGTTGAGGTGGGTGGTGAATTACTTAGGACTCTTTGACTGCAAGCAACAGAAACCAAAGTGAGGTAACTTAAAGCAAAATCTTGTAGAAATAGGAGACTTTAGAAGCTGTTTGCATGACAAGCCCAGTTTTTACTCAGGTTATATGTTCATTTGGGGGTAGATTAGGGACACTGTGGGGATAATGGCAGAGATAAAGCCACCAGTTCCCCCCTACCCAACCTCCTGCTAAAGAAAAGCCATCCTTTGACCCCCAGCAGGGGCTGGAACCAGTAACAGAAGCCATTAGGCCTCTTTTTCTCCCTCTGTCATCTCTGCTCCTTTTGTGTGTGTGTGTCACTCTGTAGCCTACTTTCCTTTTCACCTTAGACCACAGGGTAGGTGGCAGGCCACCTTAAAGAGACTAATTCAGACTGAATTAGAATGTCCTTATTCCTGACTCCAAATACTGGGAGAAAAAAAATCTGATTGGTCTGATGAGTCAGATGGCTACCCCTGATCCAGTGAACTCCAACTGGGGGAGTGTGGTCCCAGATGCAACGTGACTGCTGGCCCACCCTGGGGGTGAGATGGGCAAACACCCCAAAGAGGGTCTTGGCAAGTGGCTGTAAGGGCACGTGAAGGGAGATGAGCTGCTGTTGTGGAGCTTGTCTGTGGGGTAGTGGAAAGGCCAGGAAACCTGGGTTCCGGGCTTGACTATAAACAGCTTGTGACCTTGGGCACATGTCCCTCCTTTCTGAGCCTCTGTTTCCTCATCTGTCACATGAAGTGTTGGGTTAACTGATTCCTCCCAGCTCAGAAAGTGTGTTTCTCTTGCCCATGGATGGGAGGATGAGGGCCTGGCTTGGGGTGAGGGCCGTGGAAGTGAAACGGATATGAGAAAAGCGTCATAGGAATAATTGGAAGATGGTGGTGAAGAACTGGTTGTGGAGGGTAAAATAAAGAGGATTCAAGGGACTTAGAAGCTGGAGGATGGTGGCATTACTCATGGCGATAATGCCAGTAGGAAAGATGACCCATTTGCAGAGAGAAAGATGAAGACCTCAGTTTTAGGTGGTGGGATATCCAATTTGAGAGACTTGACAATCCCCAGGGATGGTCGCTTGTCAAAAGCCATGCGGTCAGAGAAATGTAGATTTGAGAGTCATTTTCATCGGAGTGATGTTTGAAGCCAGAGGAGATACTGATCTTGAGGGGAAAAAAGGAGAAGGAATTGAAAGATGCCTGGGAGATAAAGAGAGCCACAGGAGAGGGTGTGGCTGGGAGGAGGGGTTTCAGCTGGGCAGGGGCTTGGGTGATGCACAAATGTGTGAGAAACCAGAGCAGGAGGGAGGAGGGCCACTTCTCAAGGAGCAGTGGGAGTGGATGTCCGGAAGTAAGGAATTTAGAAACGAGAGGCAGCTGAGGCAGAAAAGGCAGTCCATTTTTGAATAAATGAATTGGGCAATGAAGGTGAGAAGGAAAAAACAGGGTAGTAGCTTCAGGGACCAGCAGACTCAGTGGATTCAAGAGCAACCTCTCTTCCTTCCTCCCTCCCTCCGTTCCTTTTTCACGTGAGGACATAGTGAGAAGGCGCCATCTATGAACCAGGAGGAGGGCTCTCACCAGACACTGAATCTATGGGTGCCTTGATCTTGGACTCCAGCCTCCAGAACCTTGAGACATGCATTTCTGTTGTTTGAGCCACTCGGTTTGTGATATTTTTGTCATAGACTCACACAGCCTCCCGCTCTCTCACCTTTCAGAATGGGACAACCTCAGTTATGACCCTAAAGGGGATCTTGGGAGAACAGAACCAGCCGGTCCCCTTGGTCACGCACCCTTGGCGATCTTGATAGCTCAGTGGGGAAATTTGTTTCATGGTGGCCTGTCCAGGTGAGAGATTTTTTTTCCCCTACAGCTCTTGGCCTCAGATCATTAAGACTGGGAGTTTGAACAGTGTCTGAGGGACTCAAAGGATGTCCCCACAATCAGTGGCTCATTCTCTTGTTTCTTAGGCATTGGCCACCAAAGCCTCTCAGTGAAGGGTTATGGACAGTGTCACCTGTGAGTGTTTGGGGAACAGCAGCTCAGGAGCAGAGGACGAGAAGGGCCTGGACCAATGTCCCTAAGCTGTGCACCAGGCAAGCATGTGGGCCTCGTGGGCCCTCCTCTGACCGCCACCCCATCAGGAACAAAGAGCCGCCCTTGACTCCGGGACCCACTGCACCTCAGGGTGTGCAAGCTGAGAGGTCAGGGTGCTCAGGCGTTCGGGGTTCAGAGTCTTTAAACGCACACCCTTAGGATGACTAAATAGCACTGGTTCCCCCGTGGCCTGTCACCTCATGACTCTCTTAGCTTCCCATGTAGCCGAATTCCCCAAAGGGTACTGGGGAGCCTCCCAGGCCTGTCACGTGTCCTGGAGAGCTTGTCAGAGCATTTTGTTCATCTTCCATCTCGCTTAACCTCATCTGGCTGATCGTCCTCAAGCAGTGGTTTTAAAAATAGAGGACCTCCTCTCACCTGAAATTCCCTTCTCCTAAAACATCTCTGTCATCGGCAGAGCCGCCTCCAGGCCCCTCCTGCCCTAATTGGCAGCGCTGCCACAGGCGGCTGGTAATGACGTTTCTCTCTGTGCTGGGAGGGAGGTCCTGGGCATTCCCGGTCCTTCACAACCCTGTCCCGGGGTTGGGGGTGCTGGGCGGGGCCTGGAGGGGTTAAGTTGCCCCATTTGGACTTGCCTCCTGGATCAGGCCACCCTTTCTGTCCTCTCAAGGATGGGCGCCTGATGGAAGCCAGAAGGAACTCTGCACGGGAGGCCGGTGGAAACATCAGCGTGCAGGCAGCGGCATCAGGCAGACAGCTGCCTGCTGCAGGGTGAACGCTCCCGCCGGCCAGATGCTGGGGCTGGTCTTCTGGCCTGTGTTCAAGCTCGGGCCTGCTTGTGCTTGGCAGGAACGCCCGTGGGTTCCTTCACTCAGAAGGCGCCCAGCCCTTCCTTTCATCCTGGCTCTGCTATGGAGACGGGAGCAGGCCAGCTGGCTTTGAGGTGGGCTGAGTCCCTGCACTGTGCTGACGTCCCGCTGGAAGAGCCCGGGGACGCGGAGGGGGAGGCAGGTCTTCTTTCCAGAGAACAGGGGCCAGGCCCCGGCTTCCCGGGCGCCCGCAGGCTGAGTGGAAGGCCGGGTGAAGTGTCCTCCGGCCCTGAGGGTCACACATGTTTGGCCACAGACACTGGGACGTTTCAACCACAGGCCTGTTCCTGTCAGCCCTTTGTGTTTATCCACTCACAGGATTGATTTTCTAGTGAAATCCTCCTGCTGCATGATTTAGGTTCATTTATATAAATTATACAGTGATTTATTTAATGACCTACTTGGAGCACTATAAATTCTATAGCATCCGTGCAATTTATTATTTAAACCGCATATAAATCATGCAAGATGAGGAGACGGAATAGTGTGTAAGGATCTGGGGCTTGGCACAGATTGCCTTATGGAAGCTCAAAGTGGGCCTTGTTTTAAGTATGGAAAACAGACAGCGGACATGTCAGCTATTTGGTGGGGGGGAGGGCGGTGTCCCAGTAACATTTGTCTCTTGGCTCAAACAGTGCAGCCCTCGTGGGACTCACTGCGGCCTGCCCTCAGGACCTGAGAAGGAGCCCGCTGGCTCCACGTGGCTAGGTACTCTGTACCCGGCACTCTGACATTTCTGAACTTTGAGAAGTGAGCCATGCTTCATGTGGAGTAGACAGAATAGGCCCTTAGGCTCTTGTCTAAGCCCCAGCGCCTTTGCTTAAAAATTATCCTCTCTGTGTGAAACTACCCACCTCTTCATCTTCCTTAGTTGGTCAATTCCTTCTCGAGATTCCTCTCCAGGCAGCAGTGGCCAAAGGAAACCCATGACTATACAGAAGGAGGTCCACACCTCTCTGCCCCTCCCCAGAGCTGGGAACAGGATGCATGTGACCTAGAAGTACAGTGTGCAGGAATGTGACAGGTACATCATTCATTCATTCAATCACTCATTCGTTCATCCATTCAACAAGCATTTCCTGAGCTTTTCCTCAATTCCGAGGAATAGGAAGAATGAGGTACCATGCATAGTAGGTAAGGGAGTCTGGAAGCCAGGACTGGCGCAGGACAGTCTTTGACAGCAACCCCTGCACCGAGCTAGACGGCCTTAGGAAAGCTTTAAACCTCCTGCTGGACTCTTAGCTTCCTCAGCTGTAAAATGAGGATGAACACAGTACCCATCATCAGAGATCATTAATAAGTGAAGAGAAATAAGTGAGATGATGCATAAGTCATTGAGAATGGGACTTGGAAGATAATAAATGCTCAAAAATGTTAATTATTATTTGACATGAATTCTGCCTTCTCAAACTGTAAAATATTGAAGATTTGCAAAACCTGTACATAAAAAATTTCTACATAAGATAGAAAAATATATGTACTATTAAGAAAGGTACAGATGGAGTGCCGAGCTAAGCTTTTCTTTTTTGTCATTTGAATATTTTGTAAAAAGTAAGTCATACACATGGTGCAAATTCAAAAGGCACAAAAAGAAATACCATAAAGAGTAATTCTCCTTCCCACAGTTGCCTCCAGCCATACAGATTCCCCACCTGGATGCAGCCACTGTTAAGTCTCTTGTGTATCTTTCCAGAAAATCATTGCACATGGAACGTTAAGTGTATACTTAACGTAATGCTCTTTCTTTTCACACAAACAGCAGCACACAACCACTGGCCCGGGAAGCTTTCTTTTTTCACTTAGCAGTGTGTGCTGGAGTACCTTCCTGCAGCCTGCCCTGTACCATTCTGTGCTGTGTGAAGACATTGCTGAGTTAACTGGCTCTGCATTGCTTCACTTTTACGTTGCTTCCAATATTTTGCTATTACAAGAAATTGCTGCAATAAATATCATTTCTTGTTAAAGTATTTCTTAAGGTTAAGTAATGAGATGCATAATTGCTGAAACAGAGTACATGCATCTCTAATTTTTATAGCTGTTGCCAAATTGTGCTTCACAGAGCTTTAACCACCTTCACCCCCACTAGCAATGGTTGTACTGCTTTGCACACCCAGCCAACAAAATGAACCACTGAGCTCTTGACCTTTGAGACAGTTTCTTTTTGTCTTTAGGAGCAATTCATAGCCTTTTAAATGAACTGTCTATTCAGTTTTCTATTGAGGAGTTAATTTTTTTCTCATTGATTTGGAGCAGCTCTTTGTATATTAAGGAAATTAGCCCAGTGTCAGTGATATATCATTTGCACCACTGCTACGACTGGCCTTGGACCCAAGAGGGGTCCTTGCCTTGGCTCCACTCTGGCCTCCTGTGGATGTGCATTACCCCACAGTGAGGAGTCTGTAGCACTAAGGGTGTGCTCATTCTTCTAGACCATTCCGTGGGTACAGAGGACTCTGGGATTTCCTGCTCAAACAGCACCAAGTCCATTACCAGGTTTCTTTCCAGGGTCCATCCTCCAGAGAGTGGACTGTGCTGCTGGTGTGCACAGCCCTGGATCCACTGTCTTTGTGTGTGTGTGTGTGTGTACAGAGTGTGGACATGCAGGCTGGGCTGCTCTCAGTGAGTGCAAGGCCCCTCTTGCAGTATGAAATGGAGCCAGGAGTGGGAAGAGAAGGTGGGGGTGGGGGGGTGGGACTGGGTTAATTCCTCCTACTGTCACGTGTGGTATGGAACTCTGAGGAATTTAAGAATTCTAAGTCCAATCTGGCCTTCCATGTGGTTTTGAGGACATATATGTCAAGGTAGGAGATCAAAACATATTTTATTTACATTAAGTTCATTACCTTGATTTATAACTTTTAAATGTTATGACATATGCTGCGTGGGCCTCTGTTTATAATCTTTCCCTGGCCACTTGCCCTGGGCCCAGCAAATGTCAGGGCAGGCCTGACCACATCCTCTAGATTCAGCAGGAGCCACAGGGCACACTGGCATGTATGTGCATTTTCCTTTGGCATGAAATCAAGGTCTCCAATTTATCATGGATTTCAGAGCTTGAAGGAAGTACAAGAAAGTCATCCTCACTTTGGACAGTTGCTGTCTTCCCCCTATTTTATAGACGGGGCAACTGAGGCCCGGGGAGGTTCAGTGACTCACCCGAAGTCAGTCTGCTTCTTTCCTTTTCCAGGCCCGCTGATATCTTTGCTAAGGGTTTCGGTGAAAACTGCTTCAACATCCAGCTTTTCATGTTGTAATCAAATCAGATAGTGATAAAGTCTCAAGCAAGAGAGAATAAATATAGCTTCCCATGCAGGGATCAGACTGGATTTTACACCAGACTGGAACTGTCTTCAGCTGCATCTTCCTGATGACTACGTTTCATAACAGAGGATCCCTCTCTTTGATTTTCTCCTGTGTGATCATCTGGAAACATGTGCACCAGATAGTTGGAACAATGCCATTAAAAATATTGATATTGGTGGGAAGTCGTTTGCCTCTTAGTCTGTGTGCTGTTCTAACAGCACAGTGGCAAACATGACATCTTCCCTGAGTCATTACAGAAGTCAGCGGACATTTAGAGGAAGTTGGCTGTTTATTGACACCGGAAGGACAGCCTCACAGACCGGGGCTTCTGGAATCATGGCCGTGTGACTTTAGAACCCAATTTGTGCTCCTTCCTGGTAAAGAGCAGAGGCCCTGCAGAGAGCCGGACACTCACCTCAGGCCTGAGAAGCACCCGCAGGCGGGAGAGGCCGCTTCACGGCAGGAGTCAGGAGCCCTGTGCTGCCCCCTCCTCTGCCCCGCCGCCTCGCCCTGTGCTGAGTGGCTTCTGGAGGCCTGTGTGTGAGGGGAGCCTCAGCAGGTGTTGCCTTCCTCCCCAGGGACATCAGTCTCCTGCCATAACCATAGGTGGAGCCTGCTGCAGCCTCTGAAGGTCTCTGCTGCCCAGAGAGGCCAAGGGGACAGTGTCCACAGGGACACTGGAGGCTGGGTGGGGCTTGGGGAAGACAGGTTCAGGTCCAGGGCTGACCAGGTCGTTCCGCATCTCGGCCCCTCCATGCCTGTCTCCGCTCTACCTCTTGCACTGTCACTTAGGAGACCCGTCTCTGCTAAGGAGCTTCCCTTACCTAGCAGGGCTGCTAACGTTAGATTACTCTCAACCCATTCCCAGTCTTGCTCCTAAGAGGAGAAACTGTGTTGCCCTGGAATCCAGTTTGTTTTCAGCGGGATGTAGGGGAAGGCACCGAGTCTGCAGCCAGACACACCCAGATTGAGCCTGCCCTCCCTCCAGCCAATCCCTTAACTTCTCTGAGTCTCAGTTTTCTCCTCTGTTGAAAGGAATGGTAACACCGCTCTCCGATGTTAGGGGTTTAAAAGGAGGTGATGCAGGGATGTGCTGATCACAGCTGGCATTGCTTAGTAGTCACTATTTTTAGAACTCTACATAGCTAATGTTTTTAACTTTACAAATACTATCACTTAGCTTCCCATTAGTCATTGGAGAGACGTTATAAGGGAAGAAGAATGAGTATTAGTCCATGTAAGCAGAGGAGTCGAGTAAGGCACAGGGAGGTTTTTACAACTTAATCTATACAGATTTTCTTTCTTTTTTTTTCTTTTTGCGGTACGCGGGCCTCTCACCGCTGCGGCCTCTCCCGCTGTGGAGCACAGGCTCCAGACGCGCAGACTCAGCGACCATGGCTCACGGGCCTAGCCGCTCCGCGGCATGTGGGATCCTCCCGGACTGGGGCACGAACCCGTGTCCCCTGCATCGGCAGGCGGATTCTCAACCACTGCACCACCAGGGGAGCCCCTATATAGATATTCTTGATCATCTGTTGTGTTCAGAGCCCTGCACAACAGATGATCAATCTGCAAATCCTATCCTGCAAATCCTATCCTTGAGAAGTGTATAAGCTCATGAGCCGTGTAGTAAAATATAAACTCAATGAGGGGAGGAACTTCAGCTATTTTGTTTATGGCGGTATCCTCAATGCTCCATAAATGTTTTTTGACTGAATGAATGACATGGTTCTAACTCAAGACATAGGGAAGGGTAATAGATTTACAAGGCTCTCTGGAAATTCAAAAGTGAGGAAAGGAGTTCTGGCCAGGCAATGTGAGGAATCCTTCAAGGAGGCAATCACGTTTGGCCTGGGCTTTGAAGGGGGTGTTGAATCTTAGGCTGAGACAAGAAAAAAGAATGGTCCAGGAGCAGGGGCAACAGGGGCAAAAGCATCGATGTGCACTGGTGGCCACACTAAGGAAACATGAGCATGTGTGTTGCCTGGATATTGGCGTGTGTGATGCCCAAATTAGAGTCAATACTCTGGGCAGCCATACATCCAGCTTTGCCAGAAAAAGTCCCAGTTAATGCCTGTTGTGGGTCAATGAATACCTGGTACTTATTTTTAGTGTTGCTTTTTACTTTCAAAAGTGTCCTGGTTTGGAATATACATCATATGCTCACTGCATCTATAGTGAGAATGAAGCTACAAGGAGAGGTTAGGGTGGAATTAAGGAAAGAAGATCAAAGAATTGGGACTTCAGTCTCTTGGCCATGGGGCCGTGGTGTGAGTGAATGTGTTCAACAGGCAACTGTGACGACCCAGCTCCAGCCGATGGCTGCCATGTAAATAAAGACCCGGGTCATCAGTCAAGGTTCTGCAGAGAGACAGAAGCAGTAGGATCTATACAGATATATACATAAGAGAAGATTTATTGTAGGAATTGGCTCATGTGGTTTTGGAGACCAGGAAGTCCCACGATTTGCAGTCCACAAGCTGGAAAACCAGGAGAGCTGGTGGTGTAGGTCAGACTGAGCCTGAAGAGCTGATAACGGGGGAGGAAGTGGAGGAGGGGGGAAGGTGATGACGTAGGTCCCAGTCTGAGTCCATAAAACCAGGAAAGCTGATGTCCGGGGGCAGGAGAAGATGGATATCTCAGCTCAAGCAGAGAGAATGAACTCCCCCTTCCTCTACCTTTTTATTCCACTCAGGCCCTCGATGGATTGGATGATGCCCACTCACACTGGGGAGAAAGATCTTCTTCTCTCAGTTCACTAACTAAAATGCTAATCTCTTCTGGAAACACCTTCACAGACAGACTTAGAATTAATGTTTAATCAGCTGTCTGGGCATCCCGTAGCACATAAAATTAATCATCATTGGGCTTGCCAGATCTCCTGGTGTTTGAGACAAGTCACAAATCTGAATTTTTATATGTAACTTCTGATTTTAAAGTATTGGTTCAAAAATTTTGAAAACACCACGTAGGTCAAACAAAACCTGTCTGCATACTGTAACTGGCGTGAGGCCACAAGTCTGTCCCTCTGCTGGGCAGTGGGGAGCTGGGAGGATTTCTGAGGATGGGGGCAGTGGCCTGGTTAGAGCTGAGAATCACTGGGACCTGGGTGCTGAGGGGGGGTCAGGTGGGATGAGGGCAGAGGTGGGGCTCGCATGTGGCCACAGACCAGGTGAGCCACGAGGCAGCTCTGAACGGGGCTGGAGGCAGCGGGGGTGCAGACGGAGACAAGATGCTGGACGCACCGCAGAGGCCTGGAGGGCAGAGGCTGGCCACGCCTGGGCCCAGGGTGTTGTGAGGGAGGGCGCAGTGGGGTGAGGCAGAGACCCCAGCAGGTCTGTGGGTTTCACACTGTGGAGGTTACAGTCTCCACCGGGGGTTCCTGTGAGACTGCTTCTTCCTCAGTGGGTCCTGAAAGAATTAGCTATCAACTGTCTAGCTATATTGCCTTGGGCTTTGCTGTCCTACACCCTGGTTAACGGCCCAGGAAAAGACGTCCACCTCCGACCTCGACAGCTGCCCCTCTCACTTGGCTCCCAGAATCACCAAGTCGCATTGCTGGAGCAGGAAGCAGCACGGTGAGGAAACGGCTGTTTGTGGCTATCTGAAACACCTGCTCTCAAAAAAAAGTCCCTTATGAACCATAAATGCTACTGGTGATGACTCAGTTAGCATATGTCCCCCAAAGGAGTTAACCAAGCTGATAATGGGCTTCTCACGCACCACCAGAGGCGGGCTGAGAAGTCAGTGCAGCTCCGGTGATTGACCACCTTCCACCCATGGAACAGGCTCCGCCACTGATTCGACCCCTAGGGGGCTGGGTATTCCCATCCCGAAGGAGCTGGCGCCAGTGTTTGCACCACCAGAGCTCCTGGACAGCAAAGCCAAAGGCAATATGGCTAGACAGGTGACAGCTAATTCTCACGATGGCCATGTGAGGCGGGCCTGATATTATCCCCATATCAAAAACTGAGGCTCCAAGGGGAGAGGAGAGATAAGGCAGCAAAACGGAGAAAAAAAGACCAAGTCAAGTACCCATCAAACTGAGGCCTACTGTGGGCGGGATGCACTTACCTCCTAGACAATAGTGTCTGAGTACAGAAAGGACACTGAGTTCTGTCTTCGCTCAGCCAAGCGCTTTCCTGAGGGAGAAAAAATAATTCTGTGCAGCTGCCGTCCTCCTTCCTCCCTGTAGCGCTGTTGTTCTGTATAATGCGGGGGTGTGAAGACAAGATATTTTGGGTCCAATCTCAGCCCCACCACGTAATAGCTGTGTGACATTGAACAAATTACTTAACCTTTCTGTCCCTCAGTTTCCCCACCTGTCAAATGGGGATAATAAGGACACTTACCTTCAAGGTTGTTGTGAAACTTCAATGAGTAAATACATAAGTAACAGGGTGTTTAAAAGGTTTCCATTGTGGCGCCAGGATACAGGAGGGGCGGAAATCCAGTGCTGGGGGGCTGCATCCTATGCAGAATGAGAGGAGATAAATGACACCTGAAAAAAAAAAAAGACACCTGGTCATGCACTTCTGAACCTCGTCACCACAGCAGGGTACAAAAGGGGCGAGAGAGATTGAGAGCGCTTCCTGAGAGACTTGTTGGTGAGCTGGGGTTCCTTCCCCCAACCTTCCCCATCCCACGGGGGAGTGATGGGGAGGCGAGGACCACTCAGAGAGCCAGAAAAGACCCCTGTCACTGGGGACACATGGGGACAGGTGCAGGGCTCACACCTGTGGCTATCTATCTATCTATCCATCCACATCTTATTGGTTCTGCTTCTCTGGAAGTAAACACTGAGGTTGAAAGGCAGGACAGGGAAGGCTAGCAGAAGAAGACACACTGCCCACATTGTAGAATCCATGAAAGTGCCACCTGAGAAAAACTGTCAGCTTTTAAGCCGTGCCAAGTCCAGAGAGGGAAAGGCCATCTTACGTTAGGGCCAGTCAAGTAATTACCTTCCTGCCTCCTTACCTACTCCCTCCCCTGCTTCCACGGGGGCTGAGGGTAGGGCCAGGGGGCAAAGGAGCAGCCAAGGAAGATGGAGGACGTGGGAGAGACAGGAGAACCTGACTACACCTGCTTCCCAGGTTTCCACTGGTCCCGAGGGCTGGGGAGTAATAGAAACTGCCAGGCAGCAAGGAAGCATCAGTTCAGGTTCCTGAGAAGCGGAGATTGTTGGAATACTTATGAAGAATAAAGGAGAAGAAAGCAAGATTATGCAGAGGGAGAGGCTTTTGGCCATGATGTAGAAGAGAAAAGGAAGGAGAACTGGGTAGGAAGAATCCCAGACCATAGTGCAATGCTGAGCAAGTCTGGGTGGGGCTAGCTAGCCCCCCACTCATCCCCCGCTAGTCCCCTAGCAAAAGTTGCCATCAGAAGAGTGCCCTCGCTGGCGGAAATGGCCTGGTTCTGGCCGTGCTTGGCCTTCAGCTGGGAGCAGCCCTGGGAAGTACAGCCTTGGTGCAGGTGTGGTCGTGGGTCCCCAGGGTGGGCTGGACTGTCAACTCTGCTCCCCACAGCAGGTTCCCCGGAAGGAGAATTAAGCAGTCACCTCCATGGCCACCCTAGGCCCCACCCACACCTCCCCACACCCTCTTGCTTGCTCCCCAGTAGTCATACATGTTGCAGAGCCCACGTGCATGTAGCAGAGCCCAGCTGCAGAGGAGAACATTCTGACTCCAAGTCAAGTTTTACTTATTGCCTGCGAGCTGACCAGTGTTGACTGCTGAATTGAGACTGTTTGCGTTTGAAAGTGACTATAGACATCTTTATTACCTATGAGGGACCAGAAGAACTATGTAGACTATTTAAGTTTTCATCCAAGAAGGGCCACTTCCACTGAGGAGGTAAAAATGAACCATGGGTCTCCAAGTAAAAATACCTTTATGACACTATTTCCTTAGTCCTGCTCATTCAATGTAGTGGTTATAGCTATAAAGTGCTTAGAACAATGGCCGGCCTACAGTAACCACTAAATAATAGAGGTTAGCTTCAGGCAACCCTGAGGTCCTAGAAAGAGGAGAGAGAGGAGACTGGGGACAGGAAAGGACAGGGGAAAGCAGAAAGAACAGATATGTGTCAGTGCACGTGTCCAGCCCTCTTGCTAGCAGCTGAGCTCTGGGTGTGCACGCACACACGCATGAGGTGTGCAAGGAGCTGGGGCGGAAGGGAGGCGGCTCAACATCCATCTCTGGCGTTAATTAGATCATTAAGCCACTGTATTTGGAGGAAGAGAAAGATGTCCATCTGTCCTGCTGGCTGGAGCCCAACTCTCTGGGGAATGTGTGTACTTCCCTGGAGGAGTGGGTGTGGGTTTTTTTGTTATTCAGAGAATACCCGCCCCCAATCTGGCCCTAAAGCAACATCAGTCATCTCTATTGAACCTTGGCAGCAGCTCTGAAGGGCTCTGTAAAAGTGAAAAATCCATTCTTGTTTCTTAGGATGCTGAAAATATAGTTGGAAATAAAAGACATGTGAATAGAACATTGATAATACTTAATGAAAGCTCAAAGTAAATGCTCAGGTGATAATGAAGAGCTGGCATCAGGGCATTGCAGGTTTAACTACTGGATTAATGCTTCCAGCCAGAATTGCTATAGGAGTTCACGACCCGGAGACAACTGGGTTTGGAATTGGACAGAATCACATTCCTGCCTTCACTTGCTAAGTGGCCTTGAACATAGGACTTAACCCCTCTGAGCTTCAATTTCCTAACCTGTGAGGGGCTACAGGAATATGGGAGAATAGAATGATATGGTGCTGGTGAAAACATACTGTGTTTTATAAGAGTTAATTTTCTTTCTTTCTTTCAGATGGTTGGAGTAGCAAGAATGGGCACGGGCTAGTGGGACTTGAGCTGAGCCTTACACTAAGTGGAGGATTTGGTGGGTGTGTTGTCACAGTTAGATTATGGTACAGGACAAGCTTAGAGGAGGGAAAGTTCAAGGTGTTTTGGTTGATATGACTGCAAGAGTTTGATTGATATGGGGGTGGGAGACATAAAGGTGACGGAAAGGTGAGTTGGGGGTTGAGACTGGGGTTCCTTGAATTCCAGGATCACAGTACAGTACGCCCCCTACACACAAACGAGTTCCGTTCCGAGAGCACGTTCATAAGTCCAGTTTGTTTGTAAGTCCAACAAAGTTAGCCTAGGTACCCAACTAACACAATCGGCTATATAGTACTGTACTGTAACAGGTTTATAATACTTTTCACACAAATAATACATAAAAAAACAAACACAAAATAAAGAAAACATTTTTAATCTTACAGTACAGTACCATGAAAAGCACAGTAGTACAGTACAACAGCCAGCACGCAGGGGCTTGCATGGAGTGAAGAGGCAAGAAGAGTTACTGACTGGAGGAGGGAGAGGAGGTGGGAGATCGTAGAGCAGAAGGATGGTCAGCAGTAGATGGAGGGCAGGCTGCAATTTCACTCACGCCTGACGTTGATGGAACGCACGTTCACATCTTTGAAAGTTCGCAACTTGAAGGTTTATATGTAGGAGACTTACTGTAATAGCTACAACCATTTAGCTAATGTTATGGGCTGAATTGTGTGTCCCCTCCCCAAATTCATATGTCAAAGTCCTAGCCCCCAGTACTTCAGACAGTGACCACATTTGGAGACAATGTCTTTGCAAAGGTAATTAAGGTAAAATGAACCCTTTAGGGTGGGCCCTAATCCAATATGACTGGTGTCCTTATAAGAAGAGATTTGGATACACACAGAGGGAAGACAATGTGAAGACATAGGGAGAAGACAGCCACCTACAAGCCAAGCAGAGAAGCCTACACAGATCTTTTTCTCACAGCCCTCAGAAGGAACCAACCCTGTGGATACCTTGATCTCAGACTTCTAGCTTCCAGAGCTATGAGAAAGTAGATTTCTGTTGTGTAAGCCACCCTGTGTATTGTATCTTTTTACGGCAGCCCTAGCAAATAAATACAGCCAGGGTAAGCACTTTCCATGTTTTCTCTTGTCAATAGGCAATGGGAGTAATGTTTTCATGGTGGAATGATTACAACCTTGGGGTGAGAGCTTAGAGTCAAATCCTGGATCCACCATTTATAGCTTGGACATCAAATGCAGATGATAGTAATAGTGGAAGTGGGTTTGGAAGAGAATGTAATAAATGGTGGGGAGATTTACTTAGGACCTAAGCAGGATGAAACCATACACAGTCTAAAAGGCTGTCCCCTGAGCTTGGTCTCAAGAGGACATCTATGAGCCCTATAATTGCTGGCAAACTCTTTACCAGTTTTACCTGGATCTTGACCCAGAGCTCTCCTATAATGTGCCGCAGAAATGTTTTTGTTTCTGGCTAGACCCTTCCTGTGATCGCTACACCTTGACAGGCCCTGGATTTAGTCTGTTTTCTCTGTTCTGCTGCCCTCAGCTCCCTTCCCTGGCTGCTTTGACCAACTTCCTTGTACATAGCAAGGTCTTGGTCATTGTTATGGATGGAATGTTTTTGTCCCCTGCAAATACATATTTTGAAATTCTAACCCCCAATGGGATGGTATTAGGAGGTGGTCCTTTGGGGGATGGTTAGGTCATGAGGGTGGAGCCCTCACGAATGGGTTTAGTGTCCTTATAAAAGGGACCCCAGAGAAATCTCTTGCCCTTTTTTTGCCATGTGAGGACACAGTGAGAAGTTGGCAGTCTGCAGCCTAGAAGAGGGCTCTCACAAGAACCTGACTGTGGGGGCACCTTGATCTCAGACTCCCAGCCTCCAGACTGTGAGAAATAGACACTTATTGTTTAAGTCACCCAGTCTATGGTAATTTGTTATAGCAGCCCAAACTGACTAAGTCATCAACTAAGTATTCTGGTGAACATAGTTTTTGAAGCAGAAGGTGCTAGTAGTTGGTAAAGAGCTGACTGTAAACAGAATAGGAAGACTGGGTAAATTCACTGGCTTTAAAAAAAGTATATTTTACATTTTCTCCACTTAAAAGTAATACATTATAAGAAATTAGAAAATATCTCTCATAATTAAAAGGAGAGAGAAGAAAATTCCTCATTCGGATCACATAAAGATAACAAAGTAATCAGTACACTGAGCAAGTGATAATCCCTAAAATATATGGAAACAGTTTCCAAACTTGTTCAAACTGTTGCTCAGGCCTGTTCAAACCTGCTCTCAGGCTAGTACTTTTTTGTTCCTTTGGTAATATCTAGGGCAGATGACTCAGGACTCTTTCTACCACCTCAAATAATAAAATTCTCTTGTAACTTTTAATCACAAAACAGACCCTTTTAGTAATTTAAATGTCTATTCTGTATAATAACAAAATTCAGGATTTAATTTAAAGTTTCTCTGTAATAGAGACTGGCAACGGCCTACCAAAATCCTTTTTTTCCCATTTTCCATTATATTCAATACTAAGGTTTCTGATCACCTGGCTGCTGAATTGGACTACATTTCCCAATCTCCTTTGCAGTTAGGAGTGATCATGTGGCTGAATTCTAGCCAATGGAATATGAGTAGAAGGGATATGTTTCACTTCTAATCCTGTCCCTTAAAAACTTCCCATATGTGCCTCTCCATACTATTTCCTCTTTCTGGTTGACTGAGATGGAAGTGACCCCAGGGTGCTTTTGGAAGCTGTGTGTTAAGGATCGTCAGCCAGGATCCCTGAATAACTGTGTGCAGCAAAGCTTCCTGCCTTCCTCTCTACCCCAACCTGGAACTTTCCTGTATAGTTTTATGAGCAAGAAATAAACCTCTATTGTGTTGAGTCACTAAATGTTTGGGTTTGTTTGTTACTGCAGCCTAGCTTACTTTAATACATTCTCCACTCAGGTCTGCATCAGGCTAAAAGCCTGCAGTGGTTCAAAGGGGTACAACTAGTACTCTCTCTCCCTGCTTTGTGCCTCCTTTCCCTGCCCTCAACTCTGCTGACCCTCTGTAGTTTCAGAGCCCCCTGGGGTTGGCAGGAGCACAGGGGAGAAGTCAGAGACAGGAGCGATCTTGCTTGACTGGGACCATCATGAACTTGCTGTTTTTGTCCTCCTAGTTTTTGTACATATTCTAAGTCTACTCTTGTGGGTTGCTTTTGTGGAGTGTGCTAGAAAGCTTCTGTTTTTCCCTCCAGATTTAATCTCTCACCCCCTTCAACCTGCTTTTGCCCCAGATGGCTGACCAGCATAGACTGTATCAAAGGGCTTCTTCAACTTTTGGCTTCTGCATGAGTTTGGCCAATGGGGAGCACTGGAAGGAGACTGGAGATGCAGGAGAGAGAGGTTGGGACCTTTGTTTCCCTGATTCTCTCCCTGTAAGGTAGCATTGTGTGGTTGCATCCCTCTGTTGAAGGTCACAGCTCCTGCTGGGAAGTTCTCTCCATACGCTGCTCTCTGCATCTGGGCTCCGGTAACCACTCTTGCCCTCACCCCTTCAGGATGGTAAGCATGACAGGCTGTTATTAGCTCCACAGCACTGCACTGTTTCCCAAGGTCTCTCTCTCCCCTGCCCACACCTTCATATACACTCTCTTTATTAAACTCTCCTCAAATTATCTAATTTGAGTGCTACCTATTCTCCTGCTACTGTGGGATCTTTGGAGATGCCCCCAGCAGAAGCATCCAGCAGGGTGCACTTCTGGTGAAGTAGCCAGTACATCTACTATGCTGCTGGCTTAGGATTCGACCCTCAGCTCCTGAGTGTTCCATGACCTGTCCCCTCCATTGGAGGTCACATTGCCCCTCCAAGTGCTCTACTGGAAGAGGAAATTGAGGCTCAGACACGTCCTGTGACTTGCCCTGGGCCCAAGAGCTAGTTACTATCACAGCTGGTGCTCGGCCCTCTGCCATGTTTCCACACGCATTACCAACCACGTTCCCAAAGCCTCTGCAAGCTTGTACTCCCACCAGTTAAAAAATGAAATCATCCTTGTTTTCAGCCTGACTAGAATTCTGCATGGATTAGAATGAGTTGATGGAGCTGGTCTTGGGAGAGCTGCTTCTTCTGGCACTAAGACAAATGCATGATTGATAAGATGATTCTATCAGGAAGTTACGGGAAGGAGATATAACAAGGAACTGAGGCTTGGATTCTGCTGTGCTTCTGCTGAACAAGACTGCCAGTGACTCAGTGAAAATCAGACTGCCAGTAACAGGGCCCCCTCGGCAGGTAGATGTGGGCCAAGTGGCTGTGTTTGTAAACACTTTAGTTTGAGTCGGGGCTTCTTTGCTCCCATAACAATTCCCCTCCCCAGCCCCCCACTGCTCTCAGGCCTGAAAACATCTTACAGACTCCTGGGCATCTCTTGGCAAATGCAGTATTGACACAACAGCACCTCAGCTACTGCTGGAAGCAGGGTGGGAACGGATTCATTGCTCTCTTGTCTCACACCCCCAAAGGGTAGCTCTCCTGCCAGCCCTTCAGCCTGGGTTTCCCTCCAAAGTGATGCAATAACAGGCATCGGGAGTTGCTTCCTCAGGATGCTTTCCTTGACCCAACCCATGGGCTGGGTACCACTCCTAGGTGCTTTCACAATGCCCTGTTCTTAAGACCTTTGTTACTTCAACAAGTGTTTATTCAGTACCAACTGTGTGCCTAGCCCTGTTCTAGGACCTTGCTCTAAAATCTAGACTCAATCATAGCATTTGTATCCCTGTTTTGTAATTGTTTGTCTACTCCAAAAGACATCAGGAAAATCACTGACTTTAAATAAGAAATATTCATATTTCAATTTTTTAAATCAACAACATTGAAAACATTCATACCACTTAATGTAATCTTGCTGCATTTTAGGAGTATATTCAAGATAAATAGAAATGAAGAGATTTACAGCCAAAGTTGCTTATTACAGCATTGTTTATGGAACAAAAACATCAGGAAATAATGAAATAGAAAACATAGGAAACATAGAATAGGTTACATATATTAATGCACATCATATAGGAGAATACTACTAAGTTTTAACATTGTGGAAATATTCATATTTTTAGCTTGGCTAGAATTCTTCATGAATTCTGAGAGGCCATGTCTTATTATTATTTACAAAATATTTTATTAAAAATTATTATTAAAAAAATCTTTGCAGCCTAGTGCATTGCACATTGCCAGCAAATTGTAGATACTCAGTGTGTATTTAGTGAATGAACAGATATAGCAGTTGGGTTGACTATTGGATAAGCTGGAGTTTGGGGTTTCCTTGACAGTCTTTTTATTTGGCAGGGGCGGAAACCAAGACAGTGAAGTGCTGTTCAATGTCACATCCAAAGCAGTGGGCAGAGTTCATATTGGAACACAGACTCCTGGAGTGCTCACCCCACTTTCCTTCACTCTCCTTCCTGTTTCTTCTCTCTTTTCTTAAAAAAATTATTTATTTATTAATTTTGGCTGCGTTGGATCTTAGTTGCAGCATACGTGATCTTCGTTGAGGCATACGGGATCTTTCGTTGTGGTGCACAGGCTTCTCTCTAGTTGTGGTGTGAGGGTTTTTTCTTTCTTTTTTTTTTGCATATATATATTTAAAAAATTTTTTATTTAATTAATCTTTTTATACTGAAGGTTCTCATTAGTCATCCATTTTATACACATCAGTGTATACATGTCAATCCCAATCACCCAATTCATCACACACCCCCCACCCCCGCCGCTTCCCCCCTTGGTGTCCATACGTTTTTTTCTCTACTTCTGTGTCTCAGTTACTGCTCTGCAAACCTGTTCATATGTACCATTTTCTAGGTTCCACATATAAGTGTTTATGCACGACATTTGTTTTTCTCTTTCTGACTTACTTCACCCTGTATGACAATCTCTAGATGCATCCACGTCTCTACAAATGACCCAATTTTGTTCCTTTTTATGGCTGAGGAATATTCCATTGTATATATGTACCACATCTTCTTTATCCTTTCATCTGTCGATGGGCATTTAGGTTGCTTCCATGACCTGGCTATTGTAAATAGTGCTGCAGTGAACATTGGTGTACATGTGTCTTTTTGAATTATGGTTTTCTCTGGGTATATGCCCAGTAGTGGTATTGCTGGGTCATATGGTAATTCTATTTTTGTTTTTTAAGGAACCTCCATACTGTTCACCATAGTGGTTGTATCAGTGTATATTTCCACCAACAGTGCAAGAGGGTTCCCTTTTCCCCACACCCTCTCCAGCATTTGTTGTTTGTAGATTTTCTGAGGATACCCATTCTAACTGGTGTGAGGTGATACCTCATTGTAGTTTTGATTTACATTTCTCTAACAATTAGTGATGCTGAGCAGCTTTTCATGGGCCTCTTGGCCATCTGTATGTCTTCTTTGGAGAAATGTCTATTTAGCTCCCCTGCCCATTTTTGGATTGGGTTGTTTGTTTTTTTAATATTGAGCTGTATGAGCTGTTTATATATTTTGGAGATTAATCCTTTGTCCATTAATTCGTTAGCAAATATTTTCTCCCATTCTTAGGGTTGTCTTTTCATCTTGTTTATGGTTTCCTTTGCTGTGGAAAAGCTTTTAAGTTTCATTAGGTCCCATTTGTTTATTTCTGTTTTTATTTCTGTTACTCTAGGAGATGGATCAAAAAATATCTTGCTGTGATTTATGTCAAAGAGTGTTCTCCCTATGTTTTCCTCTAAGAGTTTTATAGTGCCTGGTCTTACATTTAGGTCTCTAATCCATTTTGAGTTTATGTTTGTGTATGGTGTTAGGGAGTGTTCTAATTTCATTCTTTTCCATGTAGCTGTCCAGTTTTCCCAGCACCACTTATTGAAGAGACTATCTTTTCTCTATTGTATATCCTTGCCTCCTTTGTCATAGATTAGTTGACCATAGGTGCGTGGGTTTATCTCTGGGCTTTCTATCTTGTTCCATTGATCTATGTTTCTGTTTTTGTGCCAGTACCATATTGTCTTGATTACTGTAGCTTTGTAATATAGTCTGAAGTTACGGAGTGTGGTTCCTCCAGCTCCATCTTTTTCCCTCAAGACAGCTTTGGCTATTCGGGGTCTTCTGTGTCTCCATAGAAATTTCAAGATTTTTTGTTCTAGTTTTGTAAAAAATGCCATTGGTAATTTGATAGGGATTTCATTGAATCTCTAGACTGCTTTGGGTAGTATAGTCATTTTCACAATATTGATTCTTCCAATCCAAGAACATGGTATATCTCTCATCTGTTGGTATCATCTTTAATTTCTTTCATCAGTGTCTTCTAGTTTTCTGCATACAGGTCTTTTTTCTCCCTAGGTAGGTTTATTCCTAGGTATTTTATTCTTTGTGTTGCAGTGGTAAATGGGAGTGTTTCCTTAATTTCTCTTTCAGATTTTTCATCATTAGTGTATAGGAATGCAAGAGATTTCTGTGCATTAATTTTGTATCCTGCTACTTTACCAAATTCATTTATTAGCTCTAGTAGTTCTCTGGTGGCATCTTTAGGATTCTCTATATATAGTATCATGTCATCTGCAAACTATGACAAGTTTTACTTCTTCTTTTCCAATTTGGATTCCTTTTATTTCTTTTTCTACTCTGATTCTCGTGGCTAGGACTTCCAAAACTATGTTGAATAATAGTGGTGACAGTGGACATCCTTGTCTTGTTCCTGATCATAGAGGAAATGCTTTCTGTTTTTCACCATTGAGAATGATGTTTGCTGTGGGTTTGTCATATATGGCCTTTATTATGTTGAGTTAGCTTCCCTCTATGTCCACTTTCTGGAGAGTTTTTATCATAAATGGGTGTTGAATTGTGTCAAAAGCTTTTTCTGCATCTATTGAGATGATCATATGGTTTTTATTCTTCAATTTGTTAATATGGTGTATCACATTGATTGATTTGTGTATATTGAAGAATCCTTGCATCTCTGGGATAAATCCCACTTGATCACAGTGTATGATCCTTTTAATGTGTTGTTGGATTCTGTTTGCTAGTATTTTGTTGAGGATTTTTGCATCTATATTCATCAGTGATATTGGTCGGTAATTTTCTTTTTTTGTAGTATCTTTGTCTGTTTTTGGTATCAGGGTGACGGTGGCCTCATAGAACGAGTTTGGGAGTTTTCCCTCCTCTGCAGTTTGTTGGAAGAGTTTGAGAAAGATGGGTATTAGTTCTTCTCTAAATGTTTGATAGAATTCACCTGTGAAGCCTTCTGGTCCTGGAATTTGTTTGTTGGAAGATTTTTCATCACAGTTTCAATTTCATTACTTGTGATTGGTCTGTTCATATTTACTATTTCTTCCTAGTTCAGTCTTGGAACGTTATACCTTTCTAAGAATTTGTCCATTTCTTCGTGATTGTCCATTTTATTGGCATAGAGTTGCTTGTAGTAGTCTCTTAGGCTGCTTTGTATTTCTGAGGTGTCCGTTGTAACTTCTCCTTTTTCAGTTCTAATTTTATTGATTTGAGTCCTCTCCCTCTTTTTCTTGATCAGTCTGGCTAATGGTTTATCAGTTTTGTTTATCTTCTCAAAGAGCCAGCTTTCAGTTTTATTGATCTTTGCTACTGTTTTGTTTGTTTCTATTTCATTTATTTCTGCTCTGATCTTGATGATTTCTTTCCTTCTGCTAACTTTGGGTTTTGTTTGTTCTTCTTTCTCTAGTTCCTTTAGGTGTAAAGTTAGATTGTTTATTTGAGATTTTTCTTGTTTCTTGAGGTAGGCTTGTATAGCTATAAACTTCCCCCTTAGAACTGCTTTTGCTGCATCCCATAGGTTTTAGATCATCGTGTTTTCATTGTCATTTGTCTCTAGGTATTATTTGATTTCCTCAGTGATGTCTTGGTTATTTAGTAACGTATTGCTTACCCTCCATGTGTTTGTGTTTTTTACATTTTTTTCCCTGTAGCTGATTTCTAATCTCATAGCGTTGTGGTCAGAAAAGATGCTTGATATGATTTCAATTTTCTTAAATTTACTGAGCCTTGATTTGTGACTCAAGATGTGATCTATCCTGGAGAATGTTCTGTGCACACTTGAGAAGAAAGTATAATCTGCTGTTTTGGGATGGAATGTCCTATAAATTCAAATCTATGTGGTCTATTGTGTCATTTAAAACTTGTGTTTTCTTATTAGTTTTCTGTTTGGATGATGTGTCCACTGGTGTAAGTCACGTGTTAAAGTCCCCCACTATTATTGTGTTACTGTCGATTTCCTGTTTTATAGCTGTTAGCATTTGCCTTATGTATTGAGGTGCTCCTATGTTGGGTGCATATATATTTATAATTGTTATACCTTCTTCTCAGATTGATCTCTTGATCATTATGTAGTGTCCTTCCTTGTCTCTTGTAACATTCCTTATTTTAAAGTCTATTTTATCTGATATGAGTATTGCTTCTCCAGCTTTTTTTTTTTTTTTTTTTTTTTTTTCTGTGGTACGCGGGCCTCTCAATGTTGTGGCCTCACCCGTTGTGGAGCACAGGCTCCGGATGCGCAGGTCCAGTGGCCATGGCTCACGGGCCTAGCTGCTCCATGGCATGTGGGATCGTCCCGGACTGGGGCATGAACCCATGTCCCCTGCACTGGCAGGCGGACTCTCAACCACTGTGCCACCAGGGAAGCCCCCTCCAGCTTTCTTTTGATTTCCATTTGCATGGAATATCTTTTTCCATCCCCTCACTTTCAGTCTGTATGTGTCCCTAGGTCTGAAGTGGGTCTCTTGTAGACAGCATATATATGGGTCTTGTTTTTGCATCCATTCAGCAAGCCTGTGTCTTTTGGTTGGAGCATTTAATCCATTCACGTTTAAGGTAATTATCAATATGTATATTCCTATGACCATTTTCTTAATTGTTTTGGGTTTGTTTTTGTAGGTCCTTTTCTTCTCTTGTGTTTCCCACTTAGAGAAGTTCCTTTAACATTTGTTGTAGAGCTGGTTTGGTGGTGCTGAGTTCTCTTAGGTTTTGGTTGTCTGTAAAGCTTTTGATTTCTCCATCGGATCTGAATGTTATCCTTGCCGGGTAGAGTAATCTTGGTTGTAGGTTCTTTTCTTTCATCACTTTAAATATATCATGCCACTCCCTTCTGGCTTGTAGAATTTCTGCTGAGAAATCAGCTGTTAACCTTATGGGAGTTCCCTTGTATGTATTTGTCGTTTTTCCCTTGCTGCTTTCAATAATTTTTCTTTGTCTTTAATTTCTGCCCGTTTTATTAATATGTGTCTCGGTGTGTTTCTCCTTAGTTTTATCCTGTATGGGACTCTCTGCGTTTCCTGGACTTGGGTGGCTATTTCCTTCCCATGTTAGGGAAGTTTTCGACTATAATGTCTTCAAATATTTTCTCGAGTCCTTTCTCTCTCTGTTCTCCTCTGGGACCCCTATAACACGAATGTTGTTGTGTTTAATATTGTCTCAGAAGTCTCTTAGGTTGTCTTCATTTCTTTTCATTCTTTTTTCTTTATTCTGTTCCACAACAGTGAATTCCACCATTCTGTCTTCCAGGTCACTTATCCATTCTTCTGCCTCAGGTATTCTGCTATTGATTCCTTGTAGTGTATTTTTCATTTCAGTTATTGTATTGTTCATCTCTGTTTGTTCTTTAAGTCTTCTAGATCTTTGTTAAACATTTCTTGAATCTTCTCGATCTTTGCCTCCTTTATTTTTCCGAGGTCCTGGATCATCTTCACTATCATTATTCTGAATTCTCTTTCTGGAAGATTGCCTATATCTGCTTCATTTAGTTGTTTATCTGGGGTTTTATCTTGGTCCTTCATCTGGTGCATAGCCCTCTGCCTTTTCATTTTGTCTATCTTTCTGTGAATGTGGTTTTTGTTCCACAGGCTGCAGGATTGTAGTTCTTCTTGCTTCTGCTGTCTTCCCTCTGGTGGATGAGGCTATCTAAGAGGCTTGTCTTCCTTCCTGTTTCTGTGTCATCTTGCCCTGGTGTGGCCAGTACAACCACATGAGGTGGATGTGAAGAGAGAGCTTTTGCATCTGAGTTCTGTGAAGAGGCCACAGGGAGTTGAGAAAACTGTGTAGATATCACCATGATCTTTGAATGTTCCAGATGAGGACACTGAGGTCCAGAGAATTGTGGCTTGCCAAGGCCACCCAGGTGGAGAGTTGGGGTGAGAAATTAAGTCAGCTACCTTTCAGCCACACAGCACCAGTGAACCAGTGTTGTGGTTTAGTGAGGGGCCTGCCCTGGAAGCATTTATGGTCTGAGCGCCTCCTTTGTGGTCTAAGTACTGACATTCACCAGATGATTGGTGAGCAATCAGGTCAGGTGGGCAGGTGTTTGGGGAAGTACTGTGTGTCCTTCCTCCCCCAGCCTTCCCAGCTCCTAGCCCTGCTGTGCCCTGTGCCTGTAACAGAGGATCCGTGAATATGTATGAGCATGAATTGATACTTTGCCTCAGGAATCTTAGAACAGTGCAAAACAACATTAACAGTCGTTTGTATAACACTTCACAGTTCTCTAATTGCTTTCGCCTACATTATCTCATTTCAGATACCTGCTCTCATTTGAAATTTTTGCAGGTGTAAGCATATAATTAAAATATCAATTAAGCGAGGTTCTGAAATAAATCAGTCTGTGCTCGAACAGGAATTAAAAAGTAAAAAAATGACGATTTGTCAATCTAGGACTGATCCCCAGGTCTGACCCCCAACCCACCTCCCCTCCCCTGCAACTTTGCTCCAACTTCATAGTGCCCACCTACCTGCATCATCAGTTCTTGATTTTGCTCTTTCTGTGCCCTCTGTCAGGAAGTGTCTCCTTCCCTTATCCGTTTGTGGAAGAAAGTCTTCCTTAACCTTCAAAGCCCTGGTTCTATATCTCTATTTTTGTTATAGTTTTCCTAACACCTTCTTTTGCCCCCTCCCCTCTTGCAGAATTAGCTTCTCCCCCCGGGTGCTCCCACAGACTGTGTTATAGCACTTTTTACGTTGTATTCTACTAATTAACTTCGTTCACTCTCCTTCATCAGACAGCCGAGCTGTTTTATCATCTCTAGTGCCTGCTACCCTATAGATGTGGGACACATGTCTGTTACATGAATTAAGATATCAGCCTGAGGCATTTGGTGGCCAGATGGGGCATCCCCGGTGGATTAGCATTTATACCCTGCTGTTCCCCATGTGCCCCAGCCTGCTGCCAAACAGAGCAGGTTCCCTGGGGCAGAGGTCAGCACTGAGGAACAAGTCACTCTTTCAGTGCAGCCCTGTTTCCACACGAAGCTGTTTGCCAGGTAAAGAACTTGTTTGCTTTACTTTTTAACCAATAACAAAACAAAACAAAAGAAACCCCTACAAAAATCCATTTTCTTTTGCAAACAATAAAATACCTAGGAAGGGAGATTTGGCTTTTCTGAACACATCTGGCAATGTGTTCTATGTTGCTTTTTCCAAAAAATAATTGCCTCTGTAGACAGCAGATAAGGTGTGTCTGTGTGAGCCTGTGTGTACACTCACACTGAAGACAGGCTGTGGTCGAAGGAGTGTGGATTCTGAAGGTCAGGCAGACGGAGGTTCAAGTCCAGCTTGATTCTTCACCATCTGTATGATCTAGGGCATCTATAAAATAGGGATGACAAGGCCTATATTACACTGTGTGGTCATTGCGAGGATTGCGAGAAAGCCAAAGAGCCAGCACAGTTCCTGACACTCAGAAACTCTCTCCCCAAAGGCAATTGGAGCACGAAGAAAAGCACAGTCCTGGAAAGTTCTCTCTCCTTGGGAGACTTATGCACACACATTGTCCTATTTTTGTGTCAGTGACAGTACTGCCTATTGTCATTTATCTTTCTCTGGGCACCTCTCTTCCTAACTGAGCTAGAGCCACCAGGAGGTCAGGGCCAGCTTGAACACTTCCTTCTGTCTTGCAGAGACCTTGCAGAGGAGACGCTCATCAGGCTGGTTGGCCAGATGGGCTGTGGCCGCATTGGGAAGACCCCTGGGAGAGTGAGGGGTCTGCTCTGCTTCTAGGTCTTACTTTAGATTCTGACTGCTGGGATGGTAGAAGGTTCTGACACCTAAAGATAACATTAGAAGCTGCTCTTCAACCCTTCTTCCTGGTCATGGCTGTGAGGATGGGTAGCGTAATGGCTTGCACAGAACATGGGCTTCACAGTGCCAACCCATTGCTAGCAAGCTACAATCTCCTGACCTCTGCATTCTATTCATAAAAATGGGAACAATAACACTTCCCTCATTGGACTGCTTCTAGGATGAAAAGATAAAGCAGTGGAACGGGGCCTGGCACACCTGGCATCAAGGTACTCAGTTTTTCTTGTTAATACCACAATTCTTCAATTTTAAGATGTCATTGATTGTGAGATGGACTACAGACAACAGCTTTTCAGGGAAAATTTGAGTGTCAATTACCAATTAAATTCACATATCTCAACCTCAGACACATTAAAAAGTGCACAAACGAGCTGTGAATTGTCTCAACTTTGGTCGCAGGGATGAGCTGCTGAGGGAGAAGTACACGAGGTAAGAAGCAAAACCACCGATGCTATTAGATGACAGCAACCTCAAGGATCACCCTGATGGTCGCCATAACGCTGGCTCGGCAGGTGCTCCCAGGCCTGGGATGGAGAGTGTCGGGGAGTCTTAGCTGGATCTGCTGTGCTCTAAATGTGTGGTTCAGGCTTTCCAGGGCCAAGACTGATGGAGGCTGGGCACACTCCTTGGTGTCTGTCCCACCATCAAGTGGGGCCAGGCTTCAGCTAGCATTTGGCAGGCCAGTCCCTGCTGCTGGGCTTCCTCCTCATTATTCTTGGAGCTTCTTTGCTCTTCTCAGAGTCGGGGAGGGTGGGACAGCCTCTGCCAGAGCTCTACCCTTTTCTCTGCATTGGCTTTGTCTATAGGACTGTGTGTGCGCCTTGATTTCCTCTCCCAAGTTCATGAAATCTACCAGGATTTAGTCAGCAAAACAGAAGCCACACTAGGTCTATCAAACAGAGAGGATTTAACTCAGGCTCTAGGATGTATAGGTGATGGAAGCCTATACAAAAAGTGATTATGAGGCACCCCAGAGCTTATTAACTGCTGGAGGAAGCTACCACAGCTGGGGCTGGGGAACAAAAGGGAGGAAAGGGCATTACCAGGATCTGGGAGTACAGAGGAGGGGTCATAGCCTCAGGAGCCCCAACCATGGACGAGGGGCTGTTTCAACTACAGTTGGGATGATGGAAATAACACAGGTGCTTTAGTTACATCACCAAGAGAAGAAGGAAAGAGGGAAGCAGTGAGAGAGATAGAGGAAGAACAATAGCTTCTCCCTTTCTCTTGCTTTCTGTTCTCCCCTCGCATCCTTTATTGAGAAAGCTTCCGAGGAAGTCAACTGGCAAAGGAGCCTAGACCTTACAGAGCAGAATTCAGAGGGTGGGCTTGGGGCAGAGAGACTGTAGGTAAATAATAAGTACATTCAGGCAGTTAACAAATATTTGTTGAGTATCTTCTATATGCCAGACACTGTTGTAGTGCTGGGGAATCAGAGTGAACAAAACAGAAAGTCCTCACTCCCTCAGAGCCCACATTTTAGTTGGGAGAAATAGACAGCAAACATTTTTTAAAAAGTAACAGTATTTCAGATGGTGGTAAGAGTTACAGAGAAAAATAAAACAGGGAAAGGGGTAGGGAGTGGTGGGAGTGGGTGGGTGGGAAGGAAAGCTTTCACTGAGAAGGGGTGTTTCACTGAGAGAGTCAGGGAGTGAGCCCTGGTGCTCTCTAGGGGAAGAGCATTATAGGCAGAGACACAGCAAATGCAAAGGCCCTGGGGCCTGCCATACTCAAGGAACAATAAAGAGGCCAGAGCAGAGTGTGCCAAGGAGAGGTACAGTCGGCTCCCCATATCCACAGGTTCTACATCCAAGGAGTCAACCACCTGTGGGTTTAGAACCCATGGATATGGAAGGTAGACTGTACTGCCATTTTGTGGTATAGGAGACTGGAGCATCCTTGGATTTTGGTATCTGCAGGGGATCCTGGAATCTATCCCCTGCAGATACCGAGGGACTACTGTAACAGGAAATGAAGCCAGGGAGACAGCCTGTCAAGAGCAGTTTAGGTTCCAGAAAAAAAAACAAAACAAAACACCACCAACAACAAAACATAAATCCCTTGGAACAAGCAGGGTATCTAAAAATCATTGCATAGGTTTTTATTAGTCCCCGACCCCCTCTTGACTGCAGACTTGCACTCCCTCCCCTCCCACCTCTTGTAGGTGGGGGAAGAGAGGTAAAAAGGGTGGGTCTTAAGGACAGACCCTGCAGGGCCTGGGAGGACGTTGTAATGACTTTATGCTAAATGAGATGGAAAGCTCCGCTCACCTTCTGCACTGCTGGTACCCACTTTCTCCTCCCCCACTCCAAATCAGGAGCAGAGTTCCACCCTGAGCCCCAGCTCAATTACATGAATTCTCCTCCCTCTGATCCCGACAGACACACAGTGCCTACGAGACTCTCAGCTTCCTGAAAACGGGACACTGTGTTACGCATCTCTGTCTGAATAACCAGTGCTTGGCACCCGGTTGGGGCTTAGTAAACACCTACTGAATGAATGAACAGTCAAGCAGATCTTCATAGCTCTCATGTGTCACCAGCATTGTGGTGGGTTGCCTCAGATGACTAAATCAAAGCCAATGTCATTTGGGTGCACAGAATCAGTCCAGCTTGTTAGCTGGAGTCAGCTAAGTAATAGAGCAGCTGTTTGATTAAATTTTAAAACTGGTTACGTGAAACTTGTGTGCTTATAATCTGTCTCCATGAAAACTTTGGGGCTAAGGAGTTACTACATCACTGTGTCCACCCCACTGCTTTCTGGTAATGATGGAGCTCTTTTTTTCCCTCCCTTTTATTAATGATGAAAGTTTTGTTGGAGATAATTGTGTTTTTAGCAGCATAGTTAATGAATTAGCTAAGCATCAATAGATGGAATCATAAAGCCATTAAACACCAAGAGCAATAATGGGAAACTGTGTCTGGTGGTAATGAAATTAAGTGTCTTTATGAGGTCACTTTATTCCTTTTCTCCTCAGCTCTCTTGCCCTCCTGAGTACATGGTGACTGCTGCTCCAAACTGCTGTTTCACTAAAATGCACAATGCTATCCATTTTGTGTTTTAATTCAATGTATTTCTAGGGCCTTCAGGATCATTAAACCCTCCACCAAGAGAGCACAGTAGACGTGGTGGTTATGAAAGCTTCTGGAAGTGGCCCAGGAGTGTAGGAGAATGAAGACAGCAGACGAGGTTGAGAAAGAATAAACAAAGACCTGCTGGACTTAGTACTGGACCCAAACTGATGAGTACCAATGCTCAAGGTTGAGCCCATGGTGGTCTCTGGTACAACCTCTGAAGTCAGGACAGGGCCACTGAGAGAGGGATGGGATGTCCATGGTTATACTTGTACTTGAACCATACTTTTTTTCTTTTTTTTTTTTTGTGGTACGCGGGCCTCTCACTGTTGTGGCCTCTCCCGGTGTGGAGCACAGGCTCCAGACGTGCAGGCTCAGCGGCCATGGCTCACGGGCCCAGCCGCTCCACGGCATGTGGGATCTTCCCGGACCAGGGCACGAACCCGCGTCCCCTGCATCGGCAGGCGGACTCTCAACCACTGCGCCACCAGGGAAGCCCTGAACCATACTTTTTAGTTTGGGAGCACATTCATACACATAATTTCCTTTGAGCATTGTGACAACCCTGTATGATAAATTTTTATTCCCACTTTTCAGATGAGGAAACTGAGGGTCATGGAAATTGTGACATGACTCCCACTGTTCATCAGTAGCTGGTATTCTTCCCTTCATGCCAGGATGCTTCATGGGCATTGAACCAAAACACTTGCCAATGGTTTAAAACTTGCCCCACCAAAGTCACGGTACCGGCTACTGAATTCAAGAATTCAAGAAATAGTTATTGAGTACCTACCATATGCTGGGAATATATGATGACCAAAACAGACTCCGTCCCCATCGTCACAGAAGTTGGATGTAGCTGGGAAGAGTTACATAAGCAACAACAGGCTGTGAGTTAGGTGATAGGACAGAGAAAGCATCATGTTGGAGAAGCTGTTGGCTGGAGCCCCCAGTCTAATCTATGGGACAGGAAACCTTGTAGGCAGTGAGGTCTAAGCTGAGCCTGAAATGTGGAAGTTAAATAGACAATGGAGGGAGAAGAGTATACAAAGGTAAGCTGAAGCGTCAGAGGCAACGGTGCCCGAATGACTTTATTTATTTAGGAAGCAGCATCAATTAATGGGACTAAGGAACTGATTTTTCTATGGGGCCTGGAGGGGGAAGAGGAATTAGGAATGTCTTTCCTGTTCCTGGCTTGGCCACCTTGTGGGGGGATGAGGGTACCATTTGCTGAGACAGGGCACCCTGTGGGAGGAGCCCAAGGGTGAAGGTGGGCTGAGGTAAGATGGTAATTTCTGGGCTGTGTCCCATTCTTATAAAAATTAGCTCTAGAAGGCTGCAGCTGGCTAGGTCCAGTGGTATCTGAGGGCTAAGAAGTGAGTTGAAGCCCTAATATAGACATGGTGTTAATTCCTTCATTGAGGTCGCCATAAAGCCTGTGTATGCTTTGTTTCCACCCTGCTGAGAAATTGAAAAGATAGAATGAAGCCTCAGAATGATCACCACCAGCTGGAATGATAAGGCTGAACATGATGGAATTTAATAGGGGCAAATATATATGACACTCCTCGGGTTCACAAAACCAGTTTCATGTAAAGGATGAAAAACCTGATTTAAGAGCAGCTCATGTCCACAGAACCTAAAGAGAGTCAGTTGGCTGTGAATTCCACATAAGCCAATAGTGTCATGCGGCTGCTTCTTCTCCCACCTCTAATGCCACCTTGACATCAGTATTGCGGAGGAACCGGAAAGGTGGTTATTTCGCTGGAACAGAGACAAACCTGTAAGAAAAATGCAGGAGCCAAGTAGGAGATAGGCCAGTTCAGAGAGACGTCTGACAGGGTCTCAGTTTCCAGGGGCTGCTTGGAGCATGGTCCACGTGTATCTCCAACAAAATACCTGGAAAAACCAGAGGGAAGGGCACGGTTCTCAACTGACTGGAGGACCACAGAGAGAGGGATTTGTCTGGGCTGGGAGTAGAAGGAAGTGTGGACCAAGGAAATGATAAAGGGAGGAGGAGCCCTCCAAAGCGGAGCAGTGTATTCATTTGTTTCCATTGTGCGTCTGAGTGCTAATTATGTGCTTAGCCCTCTGCTGTGGGAAATGCTATAAAACATCAGTTACAGCATAACCAGTGCTAACTGATCTAGCTCAGATAGCAGGTGCTATTTAGAGGACAGTGAGGTCTGGGAGGACAGGCATCAAAGAAGATGTCATGGGATCGTTGGGGGCCAGGGAAGATGTCACTGGCAAGGCATGAGTTGGGGAAAATGAGAAAATCAGCTGACCGGAGTCTTGGGAAATAAGGCAGGAAAGATAAGGACAAAGCCAGAGCTTGGCATGCTCAGTGGGCCAGACAAGGCGTGGAGACGTGATGGAGGTTGCGTGGGATGCAGAATTCACAGAAGAGTCTCCTGACTGGTGAAGCTGAATTGAAGGATGACTCTGAATCTGTGAATTTCCTCCTGATCAGTTTCTCCCTTCATAGTGCCTGCCCCACGTGGCCCATGACCCTTGTGTTGTGCTGATGATGTATAGCAGACACGAGTGCCCAGACAGCAGTAGGGAAGAAAACTCTAAGGCAGATCTCTGGGGGAGAAAACCTAGTGCCTTCTGATGGGCAATCAAACTAAAGGAGAGCAGATGTCACAGCACTTTCTAAATTGTAGTGGAAGAGATTTCCCTTCCTTCCTCCTTTTCTTCCTTCCTTTCTCCCTCCTTCCTCCCTCCTTCCAGCATTCACTGAGCAGTATTCCAAGCGCTCCGTGACAAGTTGGGGACACCAGATGAGCAGAACACAGATCCTGCTTCTTGTAGTTCATAGTGGAGAAGGGTGGTCAGACACATAAATAAGCGACATTATTTCTTTGACTTTAATATGCACTCTCAACATAATAACAACTTTTCAGAAAAAGAAGAAATCAGAGACACTACCACGCTAAATGTACACATTGTTGCAAAACATCCTGATTTTAGAAACATTCAAATGTGAAAAAATATAGTGCACTTCAGAATTGAGCTGTATGAGCAGAGTAATCATTATTATTACAATAGCAGTGGGTACCGTGACCCATCAGAACATAAAAATGTGGGGAAGGGCTTCCCGGGTGGCGCAGTGGTTGAGAGTCCGCCTGCCGGTGCAGGGGACGCAGGTTCGTGCCCCGGTCCGGGAAGATCCCACATGTCGCGGAGCGGCTGGGCCCGTGAGCCATGGCTGCTGAGCCTGCGCGTCCGGAGCCTGTGCTCCGCAACGGGAGAGGCCACAACAGTGAGAGGCCTGTGTACCGTCAAAAAAAAAAAAAAATGTGGGGAAGAATGTGTTTTAGAAGTAGTAGTTACAGCAGTGTGATCATTGTCACAACAGGGGTGGGTACAAGGCGCCCCTGGAACCCACTGGAGGAAGCTCTTAAAGCCGCCTGGGGACAGCAGATTAGGCTCCCAGGAGGGACTGATGTTGGAAGGCTGCCTTGCAGGCAAACAATGGACAAGGTGGGTAAAGAGGCCAGAGGAGGGGGTTCCATGCAGAGGGAGTAGCTTTTGCAGAGGAAGGCGACAAAGGAGAGTGCGGTGCATCCTGGGAGCAGCTGCTTGTTATCACAGAGACTGTCATTATCAGCGAGGTGCAGAGGGGCCTGCAGTCTGGAGGGGTCTGGAGGCGTCTCATCACAAAGACAACAGGGAAGGAGACGTGGGCAGTGTGTCACAGAATGAGGCATCTCTGCTAAACTTTCCCATCTCTTGAAAGGTTTTTCTGTTTTCTGTTTACATAAGGCATAAGCTGATTGCCTCATGCAAAAGTGATGTGTTCTCAAATAGTAAGAAAATACAACAGATTTCAATCAGTAGAATTGGAATTTTTCCTTAAATCTGCTTGCCTATTTCCTTAAATCTTTTCTCCAGGGGAAGGATGCCCTTTAGAAGTTCATGGTCGCATGCGCTTCTCATAGGTTCTTCTCTGTCTGTCTCCTACTTTCTCTGTTCTTCCCAGTTGTTGTCAAGCAGCTGCTCAGGCAGGCATCCAGGAACCTATTTTTTGTACCAGGTGTATGTGCGTGCATGTGAGGCTGTTTCTGAATTGCATCCTCACAAAGTATACTTTGGGTATTGGCATGATGAGAATGCCGTTAGCAGGAAATTAACCTCTGGTGGTCCCAGGCAGGGAGAGAATGACCAGAGTGTTCAAAGAAAGCCCAATAAATAGTCTGGAATATCCTTCTCAGGAAGACCCAGTAAAAGAGGTCCTGTATTAATTAGGACATTCTCCTGGCCTGTGTCTCTTTATGCTCCTGGGGGAATGAGTATTTTCTTAGGGTAGAGAAGTACCCATCTGGTCCTTTCTGCATTCACTCCATAGCTCAACCCATCCTGGACCTGGAGAAAAGAAGCCCTTGGCTTCTCCTTCTTCATACTCTTTCTCAGCCCTGGGAGGGTCCTGAGCTGTCCGAGCCAAGAATCAGGGTGCATGAGGCTGTGATGGAAATGGTACTAAGTGGGGGCCACGAGCTTGGCTGCTCACGGTTCTGCCACTGGAGCCTCTTTGGAGTGCATTTCCTCATCTGTGAAATCAGATTGTTTATTATTTGATCTCTGAGACTCTGTTTCAGCTCGGTGATAGTAAGTCAAACAAAGATAAAGATACCCGTTGTTAAATGTTTTTATACTGTGCTAATGTATGAAAAGCTAAAAGCCTTACGTATATATTTTTATCTAATCCTCATGGCAACTCTGTGTAGTTTATACTTCTACCATCCCACTTTACAAATGGGGAACTGAGGCTTAGAGACGTTATATATCTGAAACACATCGGTTAGCAGCAGAACTGGAATGAATGTGGGATTCTGATTCTCCAGCCTACATTTTTTTAATGAATTGTCTTAGTCAGTTTAGGCTGCTGTAACAAAATCCCATAGACTGGATGACCTAAACAACCAACATTTATTTCTCAGTTTGGAGGCTGGGAAATCCAAGATCAAGGTGGCAGCAGAACTGCTGTCTGGTGAGGTCTCTCTTCCTGGTTTACAGGTGGCTGCCTTCTTGCTCAGTCCTCATGTGGCAGCGAGAGAGAGAGAGAGAGAGAGAGAGAGAGAGTGAGAGAGAGAGAGAGAGAGAGAGAGAGATCGTATAAGGGCACTAATCCCATCCTGAGGGCCCTACTCTCATGAACTCATCTAAACCTAATCACCTCTCAGAAGCCCCACCTTCTAATACCATCACGTTTGGGGCTTAGGGCTTCAACACATGAATTTTGGGGTGGGGGGCACAGAATTCGGTCCATAACATGCATTATATAATATTGCCTCCTTCCATGCTCTGGGGAGAGAGTGAGTAGAGACTTTGGTCACCCTTAGGAGCACAGTAGGAGAGCGCACAGCTCCCTTACCTTCAGCACTGTGCAGAGAGGGAGTGGGCAAGTGCCAAGTTGCTGTGCCTGTGAGCAGGACTCTGGAAGCTGGTGAACAGGGATCTGGTGTCATGTTTATGAAGCCAGTTATGCCTTGCTGATAAGCTACTCCCCAAGAGTCTCTGTGACCATTTGCGAACATCCATCCATTCATTCCACAAATATTGTTTGAATACTTATACTGTAGTAGAGGCTGGGAATCCAATGGTGAACAAGACAGGGAGCTTGCATTCTAGTAGGGAAAGAAGACATCAATGAACTAATCACACAAATAAATATGTAATTGAAAATTGCATTAGATACCAGGAAGGACTATATAGGATGCTGTGAGCATGTGTAGAGGGGCCAGTTGTGGTCCTGGCGGAAGATACGGTCATTAAAGTTTTCCCTGAGGAAGTGATTACTGAGATGTGGACCTGAAGGCTTTGACTGGACACAGGAGGGGAAAGGCTGTGCGACTGAAGCTGAGAGGGCAGGGGTGAGGGAGCCAGGCTGGAGGGTGTGGAGGGCCTAGTTCTACTGGGCTTTGTAGGTAATTTAAATAGTTTGCACGTATTCTAAGTGCAATAGGAAACCTTTGCCAGGTTTGAAACAGGAAAGTGATGTGAACTGAGTAATATGAAAACAAAATCACTCTGGCTGCTGTTTGGAAGAGGCCCCAGTGGGAGCAGAAAACCCAGTTGACGGGTTGTGCCCACCAGTCTTTTTTGTTTTTTGGCCACTTGCAGTAATTTATTAATATTCCATTTCTTTAATCAGATAGCTGACTGATTTGAAATTACTAGGAAAGCATGGTGAAATTTTATTCCCATCACTATATTATGTGCAGAGTATGCTTTTTTATTTGATGCATATAAATTCAATATGTAACCTTTGTGTTCCATAAGTATATTTTTGTCCCTAATTGTGCCCACCAGTCTTGTGGGTTGAACAAGAGCTAGCAGTGGCTGGGCTAGAGTTAGCAGTGGACACAGAAAGAATAGGAAGGATTAGGGGGATATTTAGGCGGCAAAATCAGCAAGACACGGTGGGATGGCTTGAGTTAGGGTTGCAGGAGAGATAATATACTTAAACAGGGATGGGTACGCTCATTTTGGAACCTGATGTGGCAACTTGTTTTTAAGAGGTAATACCCATTCCCAAAGCTTCCCAAAGTGTCTAGCTGGGTCAGTTAGGATGACTTCACTTGCAAGATAGAGGAATCCCCCAACTCAGTGGTCATGGACAGTTAGGAACCATTTCACATAGCGAAAAGTCCAGCAGTGCTGTGGTTCCCAGCTGGGGGCATCAGGCCCATGATACCAGCAAGGGCCCGGGTTTTCTCCTTCTCTTCACTCTGCTGACTGCATCCCAGGCTGCCTTCCCTTGTGGTGGCAGATGACCTGGCATTTTCAGACACCAGACACCCAGTCACAACCACATCCTTTTCAGGCCCAGCTGGCCAGACTGAGTCACGTTTCCACCTAGTAAATCAATCCATGCCCAGACAATGGGCTTTCCATGACTGCTTAGACTGCTCAGCGTTTTGCTCTGGACTGAGAATGGGGCCACCTTCCCTGAGGAGTGGAAAAGTGGACTAATCTGGGGTTTTATTTAGAGGGACTAGATATTTGGGCTCATTGGGTTTGTCATGATGTCCTGGACAAATGAATCCCAGCTTTTGGATTTCTTAAACCAATAAATACATTAAAAGGAGTGGGTGTGGGAACTGGCAATAGGATTGCCAACATTTCGCTTTTACCTTGTAAAGACATTTACACAATTTCCATCTACTGTCTCTTTCATTTCATCAAAAGAACATTTTAAAAGCAAAGAAGAAAAATAAACTTCCATGTTTAATAAACTTAGCATTATAAAAACTTGCTCTTTTTTCTCATTTCCCTTATCTGAAATTTAGAAATTACTCCCTTGGACCACTACGAACCATGTAAAACAGAAGTTCTTAACTGGATCCATGGGCCCACAGAGTCTGTGGAAGAGAAGTCAGAAGGTCCATGAACTTGGGTAGGGAGACATTACAGCTTCATTTTTACTATCCTCTATCTGAAATGTAGCATTTCTTTCAATTATGAGGGTGGCAACAAACCAGTAGTATCAGCATGACCTGTGATTTTTGTCATCAATAGAAATCACAAATATTTTCATATCACATTATAGCTGTGGTAGGCATCTGGAAATGTCATTTACGCCCACCACTATTCAGAAGCTTTAGCCACCACTGGAAGCGTGGAATTCGTCTTCCTGGCAAACTCTCCTCCAATGTGGCTACCACTGTCTGGCAACTCTTTGCACGGGGTGGGCGGCCACTGGGCAGTGAATTTTTGTTCTCATGGGGGTGACCCAAGACGTTCCAACCTCCCTTAACCATAATTGTTTGTGGATCAATACACAGAAGGAATTGAATCATTTTCATAGTTTGCCAAAGTTTTGCAAATCTGAATCACTCTAAGTGAGTTTTTCCCTCACCTTTGGGAATGCAGCCTTTGGTGACACAGATGAGTTCAAACATGCCTGATCACCGCTCTAACTGTCTAAATGTGTTATTTAAAGTAACCTCTTGTGATCCCTAACAGATTGCATGGTGACACAGGTCATGACAGTGTGGTAAGCTCTCTGAGTAGCAATAGTCCTTTCTTTGATTTGTTTTTCTTTTTTGCTTTCTATTTGCACATTCTCTCTGTATTATGAAGTAAAGTCGTACATGCACAATATATTATGCCTGTGTTTTTTTGTTTGTATGTTTGTTTGTTTGTTTTTGCGGTACGTGGGCCTCTCACTGTTGTGGCCTCTCCCGTTGTGGAACACAGGCTCCGGATGCACAGGCTCAGTGGCCATGGTTCACGGGCCCAGCCGCTCCGTGGCATGTGGGATCTTCCCAGACCAGGGCACGAACCCGTGTCCCCTGCATCGGCAGGCGGACTCTCAACCACTGCACCACCTGGGGAGCCCTATGCCTGTGGGGGTTTTTTGCACTATTATTCTATGAAAATGTCACACATTAAAAAAATACCTTTGTGGGAAACGCTGACAATATGAGAAATGAGAACCATTATTTCCAGACAGTCACAGAGAGTCATATGAAGCAACAGCTAAATTTCAGGGAGAACAGGACACCTGAACAGCTGCTGTCATCCCCTGGTCCATACAAAGGTGAAAAGATGTTACTAGTGCAAGTTACTAGTGCAAACACTGGCTAATCATAAAACCTGTCTTAATTTACTTACTTGTCATAAAATTTAATGAATATTTTATACTTAATGTACAATTGATTCCCTTCTAAGTAGATTTATCAAACAAATCACTCAGGAACCACAAAGAAAATATGTTTCCCAAAATGTCAATGGAACAAAAATATTTTATTTTAGCTTTATTTATTTATTTTTTACAGATCCAATTTATCTTGAGCTGGCAAAGAAAAGGAAGGTCCTCTGTACCTGGTTTCATTTACATTAACAAAGCAAAAGGACATAAAATTACAATGATTTCTTTTCTTCTGTGGAAAAATTATTGCAAAAGGAATTTTGAAGTCAGGAAGACTAAAAGAATACATCACATCTGCCCATCTAGAAAATGCATCCAAAGAAAATGGTTTTGTGTGTATGTGGATGAAGAAAGCTCAATTTGAAAAAGGTAGGATACTTCAAAAATGTGGATTTGCCATTTCACAAAAACCTTTTCCAGAAGCGTTCCTGAAGTTTCTTACCAAGTGTCAAACAAAAGAAGCCTCCTGTGACAGGAGAAACTTTACCTGAAGCCACATACCATGGGAATGCGGAATGGACTGAGAGTGGCTCTCTAGGTCAAGGGAGGTGCTTCCATGGAGAAATGGAATATTTTTAAGTGGGTTATGGAGGAATTAGCAGCCTTGCCATTCCCCTCCGTAAGTCACTGAATGGAACTACTAGCATCTTTCAATATAGCCACCTCCTTATTTTGTTTATGATGACCTGCTAATGTCAAAAAAGAAGAATTCTTGTTTTGGGGGAGGCCTTGGAAAATACACAGACCACTGACGTTTTGGAGACGGTGTAACTTTTTGGGTCTTCTTTTGTTTTTATCAAACAAACCCGACTGGACGGAAAATCTTCTGATCCTTGCACAGGACCTCCTGTGATGCTTGGTTGCTCATCTGACGTTACTTTAGTGGAAAAGGGAGCACTTCATGTTGTTTTCACTTGGTGCATTTAACATAGATATATTCTGGTTTTTCCAAAATCCTGAGAGAAGTTTGGTTGACAGCCATAAAAGTCATCAACTTTATCAAAAGTCAGTCTCTGAATCATAGTATTTTTATAGGTTTTGTCAAGAAACCATAGCAGAAAATGATGGGCTTCTCTACCACAGAGAAGCTCATTGAATTCAAGAGGAAAGTTTCACTTGTTCTAAAAGAAAAAGAAAATCCATTCTGGGAACATTTTGAAAGAAAGAATTTTGTCTGTGGGTTGGTTGGCTTACCTGGCAGATGTTTTTAACCATATGAATGAGATGACTCTTTCAATTCGAGGGTGTGATATCATCACTACGAATGCTTCTGAAAACATTATGAGCTTTCTTGGCTGATATGAGGCTCACATCTTTGCAAACTTTCAAATGCTGGGGGAAGTGCTTTACGTCAATGGAGTTGAGTTACGAAATGCTGTCAATTTATTTGAAAAGAGTAATCTATAAACACCTGGAAACACTTCAGAACGCTTGCAAAAGTTATTTCTATCTTGATGGTAACAAAACTGAACCCTAGAGTCACATTCTTTTTCTTACTGATATAAACTGTATCAACAGTGTTGAGCAAGCCAAGGATGAATTCACTGATCTTAGGACCAAAACAGCCGCTATAACTAAAGTTTCACTGAAAAGACTTGGAGAGTTTTCATGGTCCCTGGGAGACACTTTGTGAAGTTGCTGACAAGCTTTAATTTCATTTTCAACACTTTATCTTTGAACATTGAATTTTCAACATTGTTATCGTAAAAAATCAGTAGGATTTTCAACAGGACATGTAGATTATCTTGTCAAAGGCCGTTCCACCATCTTATGTTCTTATTCGAGGTAAGCAACAAGTGTTCACATGGGTATTTCTTTAAAAATTAAAATTTAACTTGACCGTATTTCAAATGCAATGTTTTATTTTTAAGGTTGTACAAAAAAGCAAATTTATTACTATATAATGAATATATTTAAAAATAATTGTATTTTGGTATGTTTAGTTTTTTGGTAATCTTGTGTATTTATTTTATGCATTGAAAAACTGTATTCTAAGATAGGTCCACAGGCTTCACCACACTGCCCAAGGGATCCATGCTGTAAAAACAATAAAGAACTCCTGATCTGAGAGGACGTGATTTAAGCTCTCGAGTTGCTTAAATATGGGAAAAAGGAAGGTATGATGTGTCTTCTGCAAGTGGCTAGAGAAAGAGAAACTCCCCTGACTTAAGGCCTGGCCAGCCATAAGTTCCTGTGCTTCCAGGAAAACCCACTGAAGGTGGCAGCCGTGAATGTTCAGCCCCATCACGCCCGGGACAGGGGAGGAAGGGGAAAGATAGCCCCCAATAAGAAGGCACCCCTGCTTTTCATCCCATAATGACAGCTTTTAGGAAACTCACCACTTTTCAGTAAATCCCCAAGTGCTGAAGTGAAACGCATTACTGATTTCTTCCTGTGTGTATGGAGTGTGATGTTGTAGGGCCATAGGGAAGAGGGTCACGTGTTTCCTTCCCTCAAGGAGTTAATTTATTTGTGGAGACAAAACAAATGCATCAAACAATGAAGGAGAATTAAATGCAAAGCTGGATGGTGTCTTGAGAAAAACCTGCCTGTTGACTTTTTAATCACAGTATCCCCAGAGTCTAGAATATTGCTTGGCACATAGAGTGTGCTAGAAAAATCTCTTTTGAATGAAAAAATTTTAAAAATAACAGCAATTGTTATGAGAGTAATACATATTCAGTAGAGAAAACTTGAAAATACAGAGGAATATAAAGAAGCAGAAAAGAAAAACAGCAGCCAACATTTTCAATATTTCTTTTTTTCCTAAATACACATGTACAACACACACACACACACACACACACACACACACACTTTTTTTAGAGAACAAAATTGGGACCTGAGTTTTATAGCTTGAATTTTTTTCCGTTAAAATTATACTGTGAACATTTTTCTGTGCCATTAAATATTCTTCAGAACATTATTTTTAATGGTTTCATCATACAGTATTCTATAAATAAATCATGGTGTAGCCTAACTTATTAACCACTTTCCTATTGTTGAACATTTGGAAACATTTTATAACACCAAGAGCTGCATTTATTTGTTGCTTGCTCTGTTCCAAGTATTGGGCTCAGTTTTCCCCCACTTCATACATAATCTCATTTAATTTACTTCTCACAGTGATCCAATGAGGAGGAAATACATTATACCCATTTACAGAAGGAATGCCTGGATGTGGGAGGAATAAAGTGCCAAAGGTCACGCTGCTGGAAAGTGACAAAGCTGGGATTCAAACCCAGGTCCTTTTTAATGTCAAGGCGCAGGCACCCAAACGTGACTCTAGACCACTCCCTGGCGTGCATGAGGAAGGTGCATGCCTCCTTGGGCAATAAGGATGTGGAGAAACACACATCAGCAAGGTGAGCAGGTACGATGACAAGCAAAACTGAGATGTGAAGGAGGTAGTGCTTTTCCCAATCTGCAGCTGTGGAGACATCATGATGGACTAGACCAAAGCAAAGCCATTTCAAGGAGTCTGTTTTAAGAGAGGCATTTCAAAAGTGAGATGGGAGTGAAAGGTGTGTTCCAAGCTTACTGCTCCCAGCTTCGAGCAGGGGAGTGACAAAACCCCTCTTTTATTTCTTCCTGACATTAAGAGTCATCTAACGAACAGCCTTCATACAAATGGCTGAAGGGAAGGGACATAAAAAGCAGCAGAGTGTGGCTCTGTTCTCAAGCCTTCCTGCACCATTTCCTGTGTGAGTGATGTCAGAGAGGAGCTCAGAGGCTTGAAAGAAGGAAGGTAGGGACCCCACCCACCCACAGGGAAAGAGAACTGCAGGGTGACCAGAGGGGCAGGCTGGGCCTTGAAATGAGCACAGCCCTTCAGCCAGGGCAGGTCAAGGACCAGGCTTAGGTGACCAACTGTCTTGGTATAGCTGGGACAGAGGGGTTTCCCTGGATGCAGAAATTTCTGTGTCAAAATTGAGAAAGTCCCAGGGAAAACGGGATGGTTGGTTACCAAAGGCCTAGGCTCTTCTCCGAGTCAGGGCTCATTCTGTAAGAAAAGTCCAAGCAAGTTTGTTTATTTATTTATTTACTTATTGGTTGATTGATGGATGGAAATACAGTTGATTTACAATGTTATATTTCACACCTACAAAGTAGTGATTTGATATTTTTACAGATTATACTCCATTGCAAGTTATTATAAAATATTGATTATATTCCCTGTGCTACATATTACATCCTGATATCTTATTTATTTTATATCTAGTAGTTTTGGCCTCTTAATCTCCTTCCCTATCTTTCCACTCTCCCAACCCTCTCCCCACTGGTAATCACTAGTTTGTTCTCAAGTAGATTTCTTCAAAGAGTCATCAGTGATCCAGGACCCAGGGCTGTCTGTCCACACTCACCTCCACTCCTCACCATTGCAGCCTGACTCTCCCTTTGCCCCTTCATTGAAACTGTGTCCACAAGGGTCACTGATGACCTATGTACTGCCAGATTCTAGGCCACTTGCAGTTCAAGCCATGCATTTGGATCTCAATGGTCTCCCTGCTTCCAGCCTTGCCTCTACAGTCTATTTTCTACCCCAAAGACAAAGTGATCCTTTCCTATTTTTTTCATTGAGGAATAATGTGTATATAGCAAAATTCACCTGTATTACTATACAATTCTGCATGTCTTGACAAACACATCCAGTAGTTTAACCATCACTGCAATCAAGATAGTTCTGTCACTACAAATAATTCCTCTGTGTCTACCTCTTCCCTTACTCTCAGTCCCTGATAACCACTGATTTGTTTTCTGCCTCTACACCTTGCCTTTTCAGAATGTCATATGAATAGAATCATGTAGTATGTAGCCTTTGAGTCTGGCTTTTTTCACTCAGCACATACATTTGAGATTCATTCATGTTGTGGGTGTTAGTAATTCTTTCCTTTTTAAGACTGAGTAGGATCCACTGTATAGATATTCCACAGTTGTTTATCCATTCCCCAGGTGAGGGACATTTAGTACTTTCCAATTTGGGGGAAATAGGAATGAAGTTGCTCTAAAAATTCAAGTACAGATTTTTCAGTAGGTGTAGGTTTCCAGTTCACTTGGGTAAACACCTGGGAGGGAGATTGGTAGGAGTATGTTTTACTTCATAAGAAATCATTAAAATGCTTTCCAAAGTGGCTGTGCATATTCTGGATCCCCATTAGCAATGAATGAGAGGTCTAGTTGCTCTGTATCCAGCACTTGGTATTATCAACTAAAAAGATTATTTTAGCCATTCTACTAGATGTGTGTTGTTATCTCATTGCGGTTTTAATTTGTATTTCCCTAGTAGCTAATGTTCATGTACTTATTACCATGCAAAGTGTCTATTCAGTTCTTTTGCCCATTTCAAAAATTGGATTGAGGAGATTGGTTCAAGATGGCAGAGTAGAAGAATATGCGCTCACTCCCTCTTGCGAGAGCACCAGAATCACAACTAACTGCTGAACAATCAGACACTGGAACTCACCAAAAAAGATACCCCACATCCGAAGACAAAGGAGAAGCCGCAATGAGACAGTAGGAAGTCACAATAGAATCAAATCCCATAACCACTGGGTGGGTGACTCACAAACTGGAGAACACTTATACCACAGAAGTCCACCCACTGGAGTGAAGGTTCTGAGCCCCACATCAGGCTCCCCAACCTGGAGGTCCAGCAATGGGAGGAGGTATTCCTAGAGAATCAGACTTTGAAGGCTAGTGGGATTTGATTGCAGGACTCTGACAGGACTGGGGGAAACAGAGACACCACTCTTGAAGGACACACACAAAATAGCCTGTGAATTAAGACCCAGGGGAAGGAGCAGTGACCCCACAGGAGACTGAACCAGACCTAAGTGCTACTGGTGGAGTATCTCCTGCAGAGGTGCGGGGGTGGCTGTGGCTCACTGTGGAGACAAGGACACTGACAGCAGAAGTTCTGGGAAGTACTCCTTGATGTGAGCCCACCCAGAGTCTGACATTAGCCTAACCAAAGAGCTGGGTAGGCTCCAGTGCTGGGTCACCTCAGGCCAAACAACCAAAAGAGAGGGAATTCAGCCCTACCCATCAGCAGACAAGCAGATTAAAGTTTTACTGGGCTCTGCCCACCAGAGCAGCACCCAGCTCTACCCACTACCAGTCCCTCCCATCAGGAAGCTTGCACGTGCCTCTTAGATAGCCTCATCAACCAGAGGGCAGACAGCAGAAGCAAGAAGAACTACAATCCTGTAGCCTGTGGAACAAAAACCACATACACAAAAAGATACACAAAAAGAAAAGCCAGAGGACTATGTACCAGATGAAGGAACAAGATAAAACCCCAGAAAAACAATTAAATGAAGTGGAGATAGGCAACCTTCCAGAAAAAAAAAATTCAGAATACTGATAGTGAAGATGATGATAGTAAAGACGATCCAGGACCTCAGGAAAGGAATGCAGGCAAAGATTGAGAAGATGCAAGAAATGTTTAACAAAGACCTAGAAGAATTAAAGAACAAACACCTAGAAGAATTAAAGAACAAACAAACAGAGATGAACAATACAATAACTGAAATGAGAAATACACTAGAAGGAATCAGTAGCAGCATAACTGAGGCAGAAGAACGGATAAGTGACCTGGAAGACAGAATGGTGGAATTCACGGCCGCCAAACAGAATAAAGAAAAAAGGATGAAATGAAGACAGACTAAGGGGCCTCTGGGACAACATTAAATGCACCGACATTCTCATTATAGGGGTCCCAGAAGGAGAAGAGAGAGAGAAAGGACCCAAGAAAATATTTCAAGAGATTATAGTCAAAAACTTCCTTAACATGGGAAAGGAAATAGCCACCCAAGTCCAGGAAGTGCAGAGAGTCCCAGGCAGGATAAACCCAAGGAGAAACACGCTGAGATACATAGTAATCAAACTGACTAAAATTAAAGACAAAGAAAAATTATCAAAAGCAACAAGGGAAAAACAACAAATAACATACAAGGGAACTCCCATAAGGTTAACAGCTGATTTCTCAGCAGAAATTCTACAAGCCAGAAGGGAGTGGCACAATATTTTTAAAGTGATGAAAGGGAAGAACCTACAACCAAGATTACTCTACCCTGCAAGGATCTCATTCAGATTCAATGGCAAAATCAAAAGCTTTACAGACAAGCAAAAGCTAAGAGAATTCAGCACCACCAAACCAGCTCTACAACAAATGCTAAAGGAACTTCTCTAAGTGGGAAACACAAGAGAAGAAAAGGACCTACAAAAACAAACCCAAAACAATTAAGAAAATGGTCATAGGAACATACATATCGATAATTACCTTAAATGTGAATGGATTAATTGCTCCAACCAAAAGACACAGCCTCGCTGAATGGATACAAAAACAAGACCTGTATATATGCTTTCTACAAGAGACCCACTTCAGATCTAGGGACACATACAGACTGAAAGTGAGGAGATGGAAAAAGATATTCCATGCAAATGGAAATCAAAAGAAAGCTGGAGTAGTAATAGTCATATCATATAAAATAGACTTTAAAATAAGGAATGTTACAAGAGACAAGGAAGGACACTACATAATGATCAAGGGATCAACCCAAGAAGAAGATATAACAATTATAAATATATATGCACCGAACATAGGACTACCACAACACATAAGGCCAATGCTAACAGCTATAAAAGAGGAAATTGACAGTAACACAATAATAGTGGGGGACTTTAACACCTCACTTAGAAAAATGGACAGATCATCCAAACAGAAAATTAATAAGGAAACACAGCTTTAAATGACACAATAGACCAGATGGATTTACTTGATATTTAAAGGACATTCCATCCAAAAACAGCAGATTACACTTTCTTCTCAAGTGCACACAGAACATTCTCCAGGATAGATCACATCTTGGGTCACAAATATAGCCTCAGTAAATTTAAGGAAATTGAAGTCATATCAAGCATCTTTTCTGACCACAACACTATGAGATTAGAAATCAATTACAGGGAAAAAAACGTAAAAAACACGAACACATGGAGTCTAAACAATACGTTAGTAAATAACCAAGAGATCACTGAAGAAATCAAAGAGGAAATCAAAAAATACCTAGAGACAAATGACAATGAAAACACGATGATCTAAAACATATGGGACACAGCAAAAGCAGTTCTATGAGGGAAGTTTATAACAATACAATCCTACCTTAGGAAACAAGAAAAATCTCGAGTTAACAATCTAACCTTACACTGAAAGGAACCAGAGAAAGAAGAACAAATAAAACCCAAAGTCAGCAGAAGGAAAGAAATCATAAAGATCAGAGCAGAAATAAATGAAATAGAAACAAAGAAAACAAGAGCAAAGATGAATAAGACTAAAAGCTGGTTCTTTGAGAAGATAAACAAAATTGATAAACCTTTAGTCAGACTCATCAAGAAAAAGAGGGAGAGGACTCAAATCAATAAAATTAGTAATAAAAAAGGGGAAGTTACAATGGACACCTCAGAAATACAAAGCATCCTAAGGGACTACTACAAGCAACTCTATGCCAATAAAATGGACAACCACGAAGAAATGGACAAATTCTTAGTAAGGTATAACGTTCCAAGACTGAACCAGGAAGAAATAGTAAATATGAACAGACCAATCACAAGTAATGAAATTGAAACTGTGATTAAAAATCCCCCAACAAACAAAAGTCCAGGACCAGATGGCTTCACAGGTGAATTCTATCAAACATTTAGAGAAGAGCTAACACCCATCTTTCTCAAACCCTTCCAAAAAATTGCAGAGGAAGGAACACTCTCAAACTCATTGTATGAGGCCACCATCACCCTGATACCAAAACCAGACAGAGATACTACAAAAAAAGAAAATTACAGACCAATATCACTGATGATGCAAAAATATATAGATGCAAAAATACTCAACAAAATACTAACAAACAGAATCCAACAACACATTAAAAGGATCATACACCGTGATCAAGTGGGATTTATCCCAGAGATGCAAGGATTCTTCAATATACACAAATCAATCAATGTGATACACCATATTAACAAATTGAAGAATAAAAACCATATGATCATCTCAATAGATGCAGAAAAAGCTTTTGACACAATTCAACACTGATTTATGATAAAATCTCTGCAGAAAGTGGGCATAGAGGGAACCTACCTCAACATAATAAAGGCCATATATGAGAAACCTACAGCAAACATCATTCTCAATGGTGAAAAATAGAAAGCATTTCCTCTAAGGTCAGGAACAAGACAAGGATGTCCACTCTCGCCCCTCTTACTCAACATAGTTGTGGAAGTCCTACCCACGAGAATCAGAGCAGAAAAAGAAATAAAGGAATACAAATTGGAAATGGAAGTAAAACTGTTACTGTTTGCAGATAACATGATACTATACATAGAAAATCCTAACGAGGCCACCAGAAAACTAGTAAAGCAAAACAATGAATTGGGTAAAGTTGCAGGATACAAAATTAAGGCACAGAAATCTCTTGCATTCTTAAACACTAACAATGCACTAACAATGCAGGATCATAAAGAGAAACTAAGGAAACAATCCCATTCACCACTGCAACAAAAAGAATAAAATACCTACAAATAAATCTACTTAAGAAGGTAAAAGACCTATATTCAGAAAAATATAAGACACTGATGAAAGAAATCAAAGATGACACAAACAGATGGAGAGATATACCATGTTCTTGCATTGGAAGAATCAATATCGTGAAAATGACTATACTAGCCAAAGCAATCTACAGATTCAATGCAATCCCTATCAAATGACCAATGGCATTTTTTTACAGAACTAGAACAAAAAATCTTGAAATTTGTGTGGAGACACAAAAGACCCCGAATAGCCAAAGCAATTTTGAGGGAAAAAAACGGAGCTGGGGGAATCAGACTCCCTGACCTCAGACTATACTACAAAGCTACAGTCATCAAGGCAATATGGTACTGGTACAAAAACAGAAATATAGACCAATGGAATAGGTAGAAAGCCGAGAGATAAACCCACACACCTATGGTCAACTGATCTATGACAAAGGAGACAAGGATATACAATGGAGAAAAGACAGTCTCTTCAATAAGTAGTGCTGGGAAAACTGGACAGCCACATGTAAAAGAATGAAATTAGAACACTCCCTAACACCATACACAATAATAAACTCAAAATGGATTAAAGACCAAAATGTAAGACCAGACACTATAAAACTCTTAGAGGAAAACATAGGAAGAACAGTCTTTGACATAAATCACAGCACGATCTTTTTTGTCTCACTTTCTAGAGTAATGGAAATGAAAACAAAAATAAACGAATGGGACCTAATGAAACGTACAAGCTTTTGCACAGCAAGGGAAACTATAAACAAAATGAAAAGACAACCCTCAGAATGGGAGAAAATATTTGCAAAAGAATCAATGGACAAGGGATTAATCTCTAAAATTACAAACAGCTCACGCAGCTCAATATTTAAAAAGCAAACAATCCAATCCAAAAATGGGCAGAAGACCTAAATAGACATTTCTCCAAAGAAGACATACAGATGGCCAAGAAGCACATGAAAAGTTGCTCAACATCACTAATTATTAGCTAAATGCAAATCAAAACTACAATGAGGTATCACTTCACACTTGTTAGAATGGGCATCATCAGAAAATCTACAAACAAGAAATTCTGGAGAGAGTGTGGAGAAAAGGGAACCCTTTTGCACTGTTGGTGGGAATGTAAATTGATACAGCCATTATGGAGAACAGTATGGAGGTTCTTTAAAAAACTAAAAATAGGGTTTCCCTGGCGGCACAGTGGTTAAGAATCTGCCTGCCAATGCAGGGGACACGGGTCAAGCCCTGGTCCGGGAAGATACCACATGCCGTGGAGCAACTATGACAGTGTGCCCCAACTACTGAACGTGAGCTCTAGAGCTTGCGAGCCACAACTACTGAGCCCACGTGCTACAGCTACTGAAGCCCACGTGCCTAGAGCCCATGCTCTGCAACAAGTCAAGCCACCACAATCAGAAGCTCATGCACTGCAACGAAGAGTATCCCCCGCTTGCCACAGCTAAGGAAAGCCTGTGCGCAGCAACAAAGACCCAATGTAGCCAAAAATTAAAAAAAAAAAAGCTAAATATAGAATAACCATATGGCCCAGGAATCCCACTACTGGGCATATACCCAGAGAAAACTATAACTCAAAAAGACACATGCACCCCTGTGTTCATTGCAGCCGTATTTACAATAGCCACGTCATGGAAGCAACCTAAATGCCCATCAACAGACGAATGGATAAAGAAGATGTGGTATATATATACAATGGAATATTATTCAGTCATTAAAATGAGTGAAATTGGGTCATTTGTAGAGACGTGGATGGATCTAGAGCCTGTTATACAGAGTGAAGTAAGTCAGAAAGAGAAAAACAAATATCATATATTAATGCATATATGTGGAATCTAGAAAAATGGTACAGATGAAACTGTTTGCAAGGCAGAAATAGAGAAAGGGGTGGAGGAGTTTCTGATTTGTAGTGTTTGCTGATGTTTGTTTCTTAAATGGTCTCACAGGAGACAATTCTAAGCAACCAATTTGACATCAACCAACTTGTAAAACTCTTGAAAATTTAATGGGTGGCTCTGATGAGCTGGTATGAGATGGCTCCAGCACACCACTACGTGTATCCTGTTTTACTGTACCACACTGTCATGATCACTATGGTTTTATAGTAAGTCTTGAAATTAGGTAATGGGATTTCTCAAATTTTGTTCTTCAGAATTGTTTTGTCTATTCTAGTTCCTTTGTCTTTCTATAAAAATTTTGGAATCAGAGTTTTGATTCCCACAAAAATTCCTACAGAGATTTTGATTGAAATGTGTTGAATCTGTAGCTCACTCCAGGGAAAACTGGTATCTTAACAACATCAAGCCTTCAAATCCATGAACAATATAGCTCTCCATTTATTTACATCTTTTTTTGATTTCTTTCATCAGTGTTTTTTTAGTTTTCAGTATACTGATATTTCATATATTTTGTTAGTCTTATACTTGTGTTACATGGTTTTTGGGTGCTATTATAAATAGTATTTTGTAAATTTCAATTCCTAATTATTTATTGCTAGTCAACACAGTCGCTTTTTTTATATTGCAAGACTTTGGGAAGCTCACTTATATTGACTCTAGTAAGTTTCTTTCTTTGTAGATTCTTTGGGATTTCTAGGTAGACACTCATGTTGTGTATAAATAGAGACAGTTTATACTTCCTTTCCAATCTGCATTCGTTCATCCGTTCATTCCACTGGCTGGGACTTCCAGTGTGGTGATGAATAGAAATAATGAGAAGGGACGTCCTTGCTTTGTTCCCCACTTTAGGGAGAAAGCATTCATTCTTTCACCATTAAGTATGATATTAGCTGGAGGTTTTCTGCAGTTGTCCTTTGTCAGGCTGAGAAAAAAATTGTTTCTATTTCTAATTGACTGAGAGTTTTTATCATGAGTGGGTGTTGAATTTTTCAAGTACTTTTTCTGCATTTATTAAGATGATTATACAGTATTTTTTGTGGGTTGAATTGTAACCTTTAAAAAAAATATATATATAAAGTCCTAAACCCCAGTTCCTGCAAATGTGACCTTACTGGGAAATAAGGACATTGCAGGTGTAATTAAGTGAAGATGAGATCATATTAGATTAGGGTGGACCCTAAATCCCATGACTGGTGTCCTTATAAGGAAGGAGAGATTTAAAGACACAGAAGAGAATCTGTTCCAAGACTCTTACTAGATGCATCACTCCAATTTCTGCCTCCATCCTCACATGGTCTTATCCCTTGTGTGTCTGTCTCAAATAGCCCTTTCTTTTTTCTTATAAGGACACCAGTCATTAGATTTATGGCTCAGCTTAAATCCAGGATGATTTCATCTTAATTTAATTACATCTGCAATTACCCTATTTCCAAATAAAATCACATTCATGGTACCAGGGGTCAGGACTTGGACATATATTTTTGGGGGATCACTATTCAACCCACTACATATACCAAATAATATATATTCCATATACTTATTTATTTGCTTACATTTGATCTCTCTTCAACCTGTATGAAATTTCCACGAGGGAGGGGAGTTTTGTCTGTTATGTTCACTTCAGTGCTCTCTCTTGGTACCTGGAATGGTGCCAGCCACATCGTAGATGTTCAATAAATCTTTGTGGAATGAATGCGTGAATCTCACTTCTTCTTGCTTCAGCATCAGACAGGGCTGTGTATCTCTTTTATTCCAAGACTCCTCTTCCTCGGTTTCTAAGACCCCACCCACCACCACCATCCTTCTTTGTTTCTCCTTTACCTTATCGATTGTTCCTTCTTCAGGCTCTCTTGTTAGAGCCCCTTCCTTGCTCCAGCCCTTAACTAGTGCGTCCCCAATCTTCTTCTTTTTTTTTTTTTTTGGTCATTTGACCAGATTTATTAATTACAACCACCAGCTTCATAGTCATATAAGGTTTACATTTGAGCTTTAGCAAATGACATATTACTGTCATTATAACCTTCAGAGTCCTTCACCAATAGATACAGCCCAAAGATTAAATCTATAAAGGCCACTTGTTTTTTTACATCTTTATTGGAGCATAATTGCTTTACAATGGTGTGTTAGTTTCTGCTTTATAACAAAGTGAATCAGTTATACATATACATCTGTTCCCATATCTCCTCCCTCTTGCGTCTCCCTCCCTCCCACCCTCCCTATCCCACCCATCTTTTCTACTACCCTATTTTTTCTCCCCAGGGAGCTTACCCGACTCTGCACAGTCACTTCCTACATGCCCGTGACTCACATTTCTCTATCTTCACCCCAGAATTTCTTCTGAGTCATATTTCCACTTTTGCCTTTTATCTGACTCCTCCTTATAATTAATGTACCCGACACCCCGACACATTGTCTTTTTTTCCCAAACCTGTCTTCCCTCCTTCCAGGGTTCAGCACCACCAAACTCCCAGTCATCAAAGCCAGAACCCTGGGATCAGCCTTGACTGTCCTACATCCTGTCTCTCACCAGGTTCTATCAGTTTCACCCCTTAAAGGTTTCTTAGATCCACTTCTCTCCACCCCCACTGCCACAGTTCAGCCATTGTCATTCTCTCCCTGTCTCTCTGCTTCTTTCCAAAGTGCAAAACAGCCCTGCTCCTTTTCATGGTAAACCCCTCTAGTGACTCTGAATTGCCTACAGGGAATCCTAATCCTTACCCCCTCCAGGCCAACTCCTGAGGCCTGCTCCTTGGCTTCTGTGACCCAGCCACACTGACCTTGCAGTTCCCCAAATTCACCAATTTCACGGATTAGACCAGAGGGCACTGGGAAGAAGACCACTCCATCAGACAGCTTCCTGGTATTTCTGTCTCCACCTGCCTGTTTGCTTCCTGGTCCCCTGGACCCTGGGAAAACTGTGCTGAAAATGGTTGGGACAGAAGACATTACCAAAAAAGAAGCCTTAACATTTGGAGGTGGAGGAGCTGTCTCCAAGAGAGATTTGGGGGTTTCAGTTTACTCTCAGGTTGTGGCAGTTTCTTAGAGAACTTCCATTCCATCTCTGCTCTTTGGCGTTAATTGTTGGGATCGATGCTGCAGCGATTATATAATGTTTATTGCAGCCACCACATATCCAAGGCTTAAGTGTTGCTAAATGTCACTTTCACGCTCCCCAGTGTGTGGTGTGTAATTTTAACTGGTTCACTACGTTCTTTCTGAGGGAGGCAGTTGCTTTTAGCCTGAAAAGGAGTGGAGAAATGCATCTTCTCTAGCCTTAGAAGAGCACTCACTTCCAGAGAGATCCTGAATGGAGGGAGTGGAGCATGACACAGGCTCCTCATCACAAACACCTTTGCCCTGGTGTCTTCTGAGAAGTGCAGGACCTCTTGACTACCCCTCCCCGCCAGGCTGCAGGGGGCATCTGGGAGCCTGAGATCAAGCCCGGAGGCAAAGAGAGATGGAAGGACTGGGGATCAGAGTGACAGCCAGGGCAGCTATGAAACAGGTGCCGTCAGGTCACAGAAACGTGACCTGGAGGGAAGCGCAGCAGGCTGAAAGTCACGCGGCTTGGGTCTGTATCTAGCTGTGTGGCCTTGGATACGTCACATTGACTCTCGGATTTCATTTTTGTCATACATCAAATGGGAATAATAAATCTTGCCTGAACTACCTCAGGCAAGGTAAAACTATTAGTTATTGAGCGCCTGCTGTATTCCGGGTACCAGAGGACACAGCAGTGCACACATCAGGCATGGCTCCTGCCCTCAGTGAGCTGTGGTCTAGAGCAGGAGTTGGAAAACGATGACCCACAAGCCAAATAGGGCCGGGGCCTGTTTTTATATGACCTGTCAGCTAAGAATGGATTTCACATGTCTAAAGGGTTGTAAAAAAAAAAAAAGAATAATGCAACAGAGTGTGTATGTGTCTGTAAGGCTTAAGATGTTTATCTGGTCGTTTACAGTAGGATTTTTGATGACCCCAGGTCTAGAACTGTCCAGTGACAGCCACTAGCCACATGTGGCCACGAGCACTCGACACATGAGCACATGTGGCTGTTAATGGAGATGTGCTGTGATCCTCTGTGTCCTGGGGTGGGGCTGGTGTGTGTGCCATTCAGCGTTCTTCCCCACTTCTCACTGCCCCCCTGTGCTTCCCTTCTGCTGCCCAGCCCCCAGGCCCCTCAAGGCCTTGGTTTGTAACCTTTAGAACCGTTCTTTCCTCCTGGCGTGCCTGCCTTTGATCTTGGAGACTCAAAGACTTCAGAATCCTAATGAAAATGCTGTAGGAGAAAGACGTTTTATTAGGAACCAGGAAATCTGGATGAATGGTAATAAAATGCTGTAGAGGTACTAACATTAAGGTCTTGCTAAGTGTTTCACATGTGTTATTTCATTGAATCAAATAGCAGTAGTAGGAGAACTCAATGTCCCGAATTTACAAATGAGAAAATTGAAGTACAGAGAGCTAAGTGACTTTCTCTGCTGGTAGGTGGCAGAACCTATATCTACTGACCTGAGTATAGTGCTCTTCCCATGACTTCGGAGGTCACTCAGGGTCTGGTGCTTGTCCGGCATGAGGAATGATGCAGGGAATCAGTGGGGGTGCTATTGGGAGGAATCAGCCTGGGGTAGTGGACACAGCTCTGGCCTAGGTGTCAAGAGATGTAGATTCTGTCCCCAGGGCCACCCTTATTAACTGGGTCACATTCCTCTCTCTCAGGCCTGGAGGTCCTCATCTGCAGGTGAGGTGTGGTACTGTCCTCTCTCAGGGGCTCTTAGCACTCACGTTCTCGGAGTTAGGATTAAGGCCAAGTACAGGGACTCCCAATGCCAGCCCAGGGACCCACTGCCTCAAGATCACCTGGGAAGTGGTTTAAAAATGCAGATTTCTGAGCACACCTCTAGACTGTCTCCTTCAGTGCCTGGGGAGTGAGGTTCTCGAATCTGTGTTTGTGAACATTTCTGCGGAATCTCCAGGTTTATGAATCAGTGAGTTAGAGGTTGTGGTTTGTTATTACTAGAAATTTGATATCAGCCCTTTCAAAGCAAGGGTCTCCAGCTGTCTTTTCTTTGTATCTCCCATCTAATTAAGATGATAATCTTGTCGGCACTAGTTTCAAAATATAACTGGGATCCAGCCATTTCTCACCACTTCTGTTGGCTCTCATCACTGTTCTGGCTACCACTATCTCTTGCCTAGACTGCTACAGAGAGGCAGTGTCACACAGCAGGTTAGGGACAGGGGACCTGGGTTCAGAACATGGTTCCGTTGCTTGCTGATCTCTCCACACCTTGGTTCCCCAACTGTCATGTGGAGATTATTACATGAGTTAATACATGATAACATATGACATGCTAAGCCCTCAACAAATATCATGTACACTGCAATGACCTCTAGCTGATATCACTGCATTTCTAGCCCATGGTGATCCATCTTCCACCCAACAATGAGAGAGGGTTAAAAATGTAAATCAGGTTATGTCACTGTCCTACTTAAAACCCTCTAACAACTTCAAACTCTCCATTATACTCAAGATGAAATCCAAATTCTTTTGTATGGCCTGAAAGGCTTTACAGATTCAGCCCTTAAACACCCTCTCACTCATTCTTTCTCTTACATGCTCTATTCTAGCCACACTGACTTTCTTGCTGTTTCTTAAACACACCAAGAACATTCTGGCCTCAGGACTTTTGCACTAGCTCTGCCTACTTATGGCCTGACATTATATTATATATTTGTTTAAATTGTGTGCCTCCCCCACTAGATTGGAAACTCCATGTGGGCAGGAAGTATATATATCCCCAATGCCTAGAATGGTGCCTGGCACATCCCACATGTGGATGAGCCCTCTTCCTCCTGCCTTCCCTGCCTGCCTTCCCCCCATCCCCGAGCTCTAGCTTGCTTTTTTTCTGCTTTGACTTCTCCCAGCTCAGACTGTTTTGTGGTGAGCGGTCTGGGCATTTAGCTGTAGTTTATCAAGGCAAAGGAAATTCTTCTCTGGGAAATCATAACTTGAAATACACATTGCTTTTGCACCACGTTGGTGTGCACTAATGAATCCCATAGAGGAATAAATATTGCTGGAGACACAAGTTGCCCAGCCGGGACTTTCATTTTTCCTATCAGGAGGGGTGAAGCCATTTATTACCCCCTCACTTCCCTCTCAGAGTCACAGGCAGGAGGCAGCTCAGGTGCTACTGAAGCTTCCACCATTCATCTGACTTTTCATCTGCTCAGTAAATTTCTCTCTTGAACATGGCCATCTGTATTTAATGTATCCAAGGAGTGGGCTAATTAAGCACCTAGTTAGATGGCCTCTTCATAGGCAGTTTATGGTCTAGAATTTTCCCTGTGACTCATGGAATTTCTATCCATAGGAAACAAATCCAAGCTCAGCTTCTTGAACCATGAAAGATCAGATGCAAGCCATATCATTTCCCAGCTCCCCCTTGGCCTGTGCTAGCTTCTTAGCCCTTCTCCCCCATGGCCACTTCTCTTATGCTGTGGCTTAACCTCCCAAGGCCTATGTTGGTAAAATCGAGATCATACTATCCATCTTACAGTTGTGGTCATGATTCAATACGTAGCTCCCATAAGTCCTTACCTTAGTGCAAGTGGTGGTGTGCAAAAATATTTCCCTGCTACAGGGGCCCAGGCTGGCAAATTGCACCATTGCTGGAGTGTTGGAGGTGTCAGCAGTGTAGTTGCTGGAGTGTGGGGACCTCTGGGGGTCTCAGAGGAGGAGTAGGGTGGCCAAGGTGATGGGAGCCCTTGTGAGGTTGAGGGAACTGGGGTATAACCAGTATGACACATCTCAATATTGTAACAACATGGATAACTGTACTGCAGGGTCCTGGCTCATGGCCAGCTGACCCCTTCTGATGAGCTCCTTGGAGCCGCCCACCTGTCCCTGGAACATATATGTTATACACCAAAGACCAGAGAGTCCATTACACATGCTCCCACTACAGCTTTGGCTTCCTTTAATTCTCTTCTTCTTCCTGGTTCTGTCCTACTTCTGATTTGCCTGCTATCAACCTTCTGACTTCCTCTCCCTCGTCTGTCCTCACATCATCCTTGGATGTGACCCTGGGCAACAATCTCCTGGCCACAGACCTGTCTTCCTTGGACAAGTGTGTCTGCTTCTCCATCTAGCCCTTGGGGCTTCAGGTCGCATCCTGCAAATACCCACTGTGTTTGTCCTTGTCCTGGGGCCTTCAACCCCAGCTCTAAGTTTCAGACTAATCTGGTCTCGGGAACAAGAAGGGGCTCTGCCTGTTCAAACCTCACTTGTCCATGTCAAGATCCACCTTGAAATTTGCCTCCCCTGAAAAGTTTTCTCTGTTATCCCCAGTTGTCTAAATGGAACAATAGAGTATCCAGCCACCACCAAGTGCTACTCAGTCCAGGGCAGGTTGTGGCACATGGTAGCAATGATAAGTGCTGCAGGAGTGGAGGAGTGGGGAGCAACTGTAGAGGGCTGGGTGTTAAAGAGTTAAGCAGATATGGGGGTGCACCTTTATTTTGCTTGTTATTGGTTGTGTCATCTTGGGCAAGTTGGACTTTGTGAGTGCCATAATTTCCTTCTCTGTGAAACGAAGGGTCTTTGTGAAGATCAAATCAAGTGATGTTTGCAAAATGTGTAGCACAGGACCTGGCATACAGTAGGTGTTCAAAAATGGTACCTGATTGCCCATTGTCCCATGAGCCACTTTGGTTTCTTCCATGAGAAATAGTGTGACATGATGGCAAGAGCACGGGCTTCGGAATCTGGAGAGATGTGAGTTCAATGTTTATTCGGCTACCAAATTGCTGCGAGACCTTGAGAAAGTCAGGAATCCTTCTGAATCCCCTGTTGGTAGGGCAAGCTTCTGGGGGTTGTAAATGAAGCAAATGCCAGGAGAGTGGCTGGCATACAGCAGGCCCTCCACAATGCTGTCCCCTCTCTCCCCTTCTCTACTGCTGAGTGACCTGTGACCACAGAGTCTGACAAAGAAACATGGATCCCCTTACTTGATAAGGGGTAATTTTCCATTCTCATTTTGTTTTTTAACCTGGCATAAAGGTACTAGAGGTAGTGGAATTCTTGGAGGATTATTTTGTTTTTAGAAACATTAGGTACCTTAGGTTACATATTTTATTGATCCTGAATGCTGTGACTAATTTATTTCCCTCCTTTGAAGGTGCCTGTTCCAATACCCCAAAGCAACGCTTTATTTTGTTCATGGTTGAGGTGATCTGCTCACCTGATTTACTCTTTGATAAAACGAACTTGCTTTAATACAATTTTAATTTTTTCTAATTCTTTAAATTAATTATAGCCATTTCAGTGGCTCCTCTGTGTCTGTGCTGTTTCTCTGTTTCATCTCCATGGAAACCTTTCTTACAAAGAGGAGAGAGAGAGAGAGACAGAGAGAGAGAGTGTGTGTGTGTACGTGCACATGCTTTTTCTGTTCTGGATGTTGACTTTAGTTCGCTTTTAAATTCTGTATTATCTGCTCTTAGAAGAACGATTCTGGGGTAATGACAAGGGAAAGCTGTTGTTTTCCACTTGGGAACGATGCCTGGCCTAGAATGTCGGCTATGAACTCTGCTCCCCTCGACCCCTCCCCATCTTCCCAGCCCGCGAGCAGCTCAGAAGAACCATGTGGGGGTTAGTGCTGAGATGACTTAGTGTAATGTTTGGAATTAATAAATTAATATTCATGGAGCACTTTTGTGTGCCAGACAGGGCTGTTTATAAATGTTAGCTGATTTGATCCTTGTAGCCAGCATGTGAGGCTGGAGTTATCATTCTCACTTTAAAGATGAAGGAAAGGCACAAAGAGGTTAAATAACTTGGCTAAAATGGCTCAGCTGGTGAGTGGTATGGCCAGGGTTTGATCTCAGGTTCTGCTGATGTCAAATGATGTTCCCTTCACACTGTCTCTTTCCCTCCACTACTGAGGGCTGTAGACTCGCTCTGTCCTTTAGGGCCTGTCCAAAATGCCCTTCTTGGGCTTCCCTGGTGGCGCAGTGGTTGAGAGTCCGCCTGCCGATGCAGGGGACACGGGTTCGTGTCCCAGTCCGGGAGGATCCCACGTGCCGCAGAGCGGCTGGGCCCAAGAGCCATGGCTGCTAAGCCTGCGCGTCCGGAGCCTGTGCTCCGCAACGGGAGAGGCCACAGCAGTGAGAGGCCCGTGTACCACAAAAAAAAAAAAAAAAAAAATGCCCTTCTTCTTGAAGCCTTCCTGATACAGCAGCGGGCCCATCTGTCCCTCCTCTAACTCTCTGGCTCTTCGTTTTCAGCTCTCTTTGGCCGCCTCCCTTTATTATCATTTGCATTCATCCCTGGTCATCTCCTAGAAGCAACCCGAGGGCAGCCTCGATTCTTTTCATCCTTTTACTCCCTTTTTACCCAGCACGATGCTCCCCACAAGGTGGGTGGGTACTCAGTAAATATTGAACCAATTTGGAAGGAAAAGCAGAGGTGTTTTGAACAATGATCTTATATTGTAAACATGAGAGTGGTTATTCTCTTAACCACCGTTTCACTGACTTGTGTAGACCCTGGGTTCTCTGTTCAGGCATGCTTGCGAAAGCCAGGTAAAATGCAATCAGGCGCATTGTGAAATTAACTAATTTCCTGCATGTGGGGGGCAATGTGGCTTTTGGCTTTGAAGTACCTAGGAGTGTCACCTGCCATTTCATTAGAACTGGCAAGCCTTGGCATCAGAATGTGGTCTGACTCAGGAGATGGCAGGAGGTCCAGGTTTCTCCCATTTGGCTGTCCAGGCAGGAAGGCAGTGAGAGATTAATGGGAAAAGCTAGCAGAGGTGAGAGTGGGAGCTTGGATCCAGGTGACTCCCTCCTTCCTTCCCTCTAGAACTCTGTGGACTCAATGAGGAGGCAACACAGAGATTCTGAACGGGAAGGAGGAGAATTTTATTTTATACACTTATTTTAATTTTCAAAAATTTTTATTGGGGTATAGTTGTTTTACAATGTTGTATTAGTTTCTACTGTACAAAGAAGTGAATCAGCCATATGTATACATATATACCCTCTTTTTTGGATTTCCTTTCCATTTAGGTCACCAAAGTGCACTAAGTAGAGTTCCTTGTGCTATACAGCAAGTTCTCATTAGTTATCTATTTTATACATATTAGTGTATATATGTCAATCCCAATCTCCCACTTCATCCCAGCCCCCCTTCCCCCTTGGTGTCCATATGTTTGTTCTCTACATCTGTGTCTCTATGGCTGCCTTGCAAACAGGTTCATGTGTACCATCTTTCTAGATTCCACATATATGTGTTAATATACAATATTTGTTTTTCTCTTTCTGACTTACTTCACTCTGTATGACAGACTCTAGGTCCATCCACATCTCTACAAATGACCCAATTTCATCCCTTTTTATGGCTAAGTAATATTCCATTGTATATATGTATCATGTCTTCTTTATCCATTCATCTGTTGATGGGCATTTAGGTAGCTTCCATGACCTGGCTATTGTAAATGGGGCTGCAGTGAACATCGGGGTGCATGTGTCTTTTTGAATTATGGTTTTCTCTGAGGATATGCCCAGTAGTGGGATTGCTGGGTCATATGGTAGTCCTACTTTTAGTTTTTTAAGGAACCTCCATACTGTTCTCCATAGTGGCTGTATCAATTTACATTCCTACCAACAGTGCAAGAGGGTTCCCTGTTCTCCACACCCTCTCCAGCATTTGTTGTTTGTAGATTTTCTGATGATGCCCATTCTAACAAGTGTGAGGTGATACCTCATTGTAGTTTTGAGAAGAAGTAGTTCTTTGGAGAAATATCCATTTAGGTCTTCCGCCCATTCTTTTATTGAGTTGTTTGTTTAATATTGAGCTGCAGGAGCTGTTTGTATATTTTAGAGATTAATCCCTTGTCCATTGATTCGTTTGCAAATATTTTCTCCCTTTCTGAGGGTTGTGGTTTCATCTTGTTAATAGTTTCCTTTGCTGTGCAAAAGCTTTTAAGTTTCATTAGGCCCCATTTCTTTATTTTTGTTTTTATTTTCATTACTCTAGGACGTGGGTCAAAAAAGACCTTGCTGCAATTTATGTCAAAGAGTGTTCTTCCTATGTTTTCCTCTAAGTTTTGTAGTGTCTGGTCTTACATTTAGGTCTTTAATCCATTTTGAGTTTATTTTTGTGTATGGTGTTAGGGAGTGTTCTAATTTCATTCTTTTACATGTAGCTGTCCAGTTTTCCCAGCACTACTTATTGAAGAGACTGTCTTTTCTCCATTGTATACCCTTGCCTCCTTTGTCATAGATTAGTTGACCATAGGTGTGTGGGTTTATCTCTGGGCTTTCTATCCTGTTCCTTTGATATATATTTCTGTTTTTATGCCAGTACCATATTGTCTTGATGACTGTAGTTTTGCAGTATAGTCTGAAGTCAGGGAGCCTGATTCCTCCAGCTCTGTATTTTCCCTCAAGATTGCTTTGGCTATTTGGGGTCTTTTGTGTCTCCATAGAAATTTCAAGATTTTTTGTTCTAGTTCTGTAAAAAATTCCATCAGTAATTTGATAGGGATTGCATTGAACCTGTAGATTGCTTTGGGTAGTATAGTCATTTTCACAATATTGATTCTTCCAATGCAAGAACATGGTATATCTCTCCATCTGTTTGTGTCATCTTTGATATCTTTCATCAGTGTCTTATAGTTTTCTGAATATAGGTCTTTTACCTCCTTAAGTAGGTTTATTCGTAGGTATTTTATTCTTTTTGTTGCAATGGTGAATGGGATTGTTTCCTTAGTTTCTTTTTCTGATCCTGCATTGTTAGTGTATAAGAATGCAAGAGATTTCTGTGCGTTAATTTTGTATCCTGCAACCTTACCAAATTCATTGTTTAGCTCTAGTAGTTTTCTAGTGGCATCTTTAGGATTTTCTATGTATAGTATCATGTCATCTGCAAACAGTGACAGTTTTACTTCTTCTTTTCCTATTTGGATTCCTTTTATTTCTTTTTCTTCTCTGATTGTCATGGCTAGGACTTCCACAACTATGCTGAATAATAGTGGTGAGAGTGGACATCCTTGTCTTGTTCCTGACCTTAGAGGAAATGCTTTCAGTTTTTCACCATTGAGAATGATGTTTGCTGTGGGTTTGTCATATATGGCCTTTATTATGTTGAGGTAAGTTCCCTCTATGCCCACTTTCTGGAGAGTTTTTATCATAAATGGGTGTTGAAGTTTGTCAAAAGCTTTTTCTGCATCTATTGAGATGATCATATGGTTTTTATTTTTCAATTTGTTAATGTGGTGTATCACATTGATTGATTTGCATATATTGAAGAATCCTTGTATTGCTGGGATAAATCCCACTTGATCACGGTGTATGATCCTTTTAATGTGTTGTTGGATTCTGTTTGTTAGTATTTTGTTGAGTATTTTTGCATCTATATTCATCAGTGATATTGGTCTGTAATTTCCTTTTTTTGTAGTATCTTTGTCTGGTTTTGGTATCAGGGGGATGGTGGCCTCATAGACTGAGCTTGGGGGTATTTGGAAGGAGGAGAATTTTAAAGGTAAGCAGAGCTACATGAGGAGATGAAGCTGTAAAATTATATTTTGAACAATTATTCCAGCAGCTACATCCCAGTGGATCCCACGTGCCCCATCCCTTCTCCTCCCAGCCCCAGGTCACACACTGATCCTAGAAAAGCTGTCTTGCTCAAAATGGTATTTAGAGTTTCTCAGTGGGAACAGCCTTCAGGACCTGGCTGGCTTATGCACTGTGGAAGCAGCCAGTCTCGCTGCCTTGCTGATCCACTTTGTAAAGCATCTCTGCTCCCCTTGGCAGGCAGGTCTCTGCTGTCCTCTGTACCACTGTGAACCCTCCCACTTGCTGGTCCACATGCAGCCACTTGGCCTCCCCCAGTCTTTGCCTCTGCTGTGGCTTGGTGGCAAAGGCTCCTTTGGGTTCTTACTGATGAGGTGGAATTTGGTGGCAATTTTTTTTTTGGTGACAATATTTTTAACTAGTGTCACTAGGCCCCATCTGCCCTTGGATTCAGGGCCCTAGGTCGCTCTGTCCCTGGAGGGCTTCCTTTTGTTACTTATTGCTCTCCTGTTCCTCTTTCTGACACAGCAGGCTGCCTTTTGAGCTTGATCTTGAGGGAAGTGGGCCAGCAGGGCATTGGGAGCTGACATTTGAGGGCTGGTTTCAGTTCTGTGACTGCCCTGGCCTGGCCAGCTCCTCAGTCTTTTCCATCAACAGTGAGTCATATGAATTATTAGTCCAGTTTCCCTGAGGGGAGAGCCGCCCAGTGCCTCTGCCTGCAACACCTGATGTTTCTTGCTGGATTATGGCCATAAAACTGCCAGTCCTGGAGCTTGGGCATCTGGGCAGAAACTTAAGGTGGTCGACCTCAGCAGCTTTGCTGGAAGGTGTGGAAGGTACCCACACCCAAATAATCATCTGCATGGTGGAGACTTCTAGAAGTTTGTTGTCTATCAACCCACCATTCAAATATCTACTCTGCCCATTGTCATTGGGCAAGTTCCAGATCAGCTGGTTGTGTCCAGATGTTGCTTGTGGGGCTATCTGGGCCATCTTCTCAGCCTCACAGACCTTTACACAAGTATCCATTCAGCAGGTGGCAGAGGAGGGGTTTCAGGAAGGTTCCCTCTGAGGCTATGTGTGAGAGAGAAGTGAGGTATCCTGTTGATGTTTTTGCTTCTCCCTGTCTCTGCAAGCACTGAAACAGAAAACTCTGCTCCCACCAGGCTGTGGGAAAGCACATGGTGCCATTTCAGCACACACGCACTATCATACACACCAGCACACACACACAGTAGCACACACACACACTGCCTCAGAGTCCAGGGCTCAGCACCCACTCTCCCCGGGGATGACCCCTGGTTGCTCAGGCCTCTGGTGGGTAGTGGACCAGTGGCCTCTGGTGTCTTTACTCCTGTGAAGACCCAAACCTCTTATGGCCCAGGGAGATTAACAAACAGAAGCTCGGAGGGAAGAGCTGCTGCCCCATCCCCTGAACACAGAGGACAGGGCCAGCTCAGGGCAAACTGGGATGGGAGGGGAGGGGGTTTGAGCTGGGTTTCCCTCCCACCTTCCCTCTCAGAACGTTCCACTCCACAAAACTCTGTTTTGCTCTGGCCACTATCGGGGCCACAAAGGGGAACATACATAATAGAAACTTGTGCCTTGGTCATTGTGTTGCACCAGATTTCAGATGAAAATGCCCTTTAAAATTCCCAGCAATCATGCACCACCTCTGTTTGAGCCTCATCCCTTCTCTGGACCACACGCCTTCCTGACCTGCACTTCATCCAGGCTACTCCATCCTCACCCTTTGCCCTCGGGGTGAGGCTCAGGGTATGGTGAGGCTTGGAGAGAGGGTCAGGGGTGGGTTGAAAGCGCAGGAGTGGGATAGAAGAGTCTAAAACTAGAGACAGTCACAATTTACTCATGTCTTGGCTTAATGACTTTTTTTAAAAATTGAGGTATAATTGGCAAACATTATATTAGTTTCAGGTATACACCATAATGATTCAATATTTGTATACATTGTTGGCTTAATGATTAACAGCACTCTCCTTCACTCTCAGAAGTGTCCTAATTTGGATACGTTATATGATCATCTAATTTAAGCCCACTTCACTTGCCATTGATTTACATAACTTGTCTCATACTATCTCAAGTTGTCGCTGTATCCAAAAAGCTGCTTCGAATGTCTCCTGTCCCGCGGCAGGGCCCAGCTTAAGTAGGGAAGAAGGAGGTAGAAGTACAAGACACCTCAGGACAGGCCTGGGGACCACACCTGACTCTCCTCAAGGAGCCCCTGTCCATTTCACAGGAAATTCTAGAAGAACCCTCCCCAGTGATCAAGGCTGCAGGACATACAGCTGATGCCGGAGAACCTGGGCTGCAGTGAGCTATTTTGGGGCACAGGTGTCTCCCCCCACCCTGGGCCCCCCCAGGCAGCCAGAAGCTACCCAAGGGCTCTTGGCTCGTCCTGGCAGCAGCCTGCAGCTAAGTCTGTGTGCAGGCAGCTGGGGCCCCCAGGAGCTGGGGTCTTGACCTCTGTGTTGAATGTTGGGTCCACTGGAGACATGAGGAAGACGGTTGACTTTTCTGCCATAACTCATAGCTTTGTTGCAGCAGTGCTGACTGCTCTGCCATATTAATAAGAAACAAACATTGTTTTGTTGTGTTTGATTTCCGTGTTAGGCCGGAGTCTTCAAGGGCTGTTTAAAATTTAATAAGTGAGAATAAAATCAGGAGAAAAAATATTCCTCTGGGGCATCTGACTGCATCAGACTTGTTAATTCCAGCTCTGCGTTTCTGGTGGCAGATAGCTGACCCAGCAGCAGGGGAGGGTGCCCGCCCTTCTTCCTCCAGGGCTCAGGGCTGGTTCCACCCTCTGTTCTGGGAACAGACCCACCCTTGTGAAGGCCACCTGGTCGTGGCTCAGGTGGGAGCTGACGCAGCTCAGGGAAGGAGGGTTTCCAGGGAGCCCTGAACAAGTTTTGTTCCCCCTGCTCCTTCAAATTCAACAGTATTTTATTGAGCACTTACTGTATGCCGGATAGCGTTAGATGCTGGGCTGGAGAGATGGAAAAGGTGTGACCAGTGCTCAGGAGGGCAGAGACTAGAATCACGCAATTACAGTGCAGTGTGAGTGAGTACAGGGTGTAGAAGGAAACAGCAGAGGTTCCTGGGAGTGCCCCCAACACAGACCAAAGACATGTGCTCCCAGCTGCTGGGGAGCTGCGGCAGAGGTAGGGTCTTCAGCTGTGGGCCCCCTGTGGAGGTTCTTACCTCTGGGGAGAGCCGTCTGGCCCAGGAGCATGCCCCCTTCCCAGAGCAGCCACATCCAACGACTGATGGATTGTGTGTATAAAGGCCCAACCTCTTGCCCCAACTTGGGACAGTTCTGAAGGGTCATTTGAGTTCCAGAACCCCTGTAAGATCAGCTGAGGCCTTTTTTGGGGGCTGCATCACAGCTCAGCATCTCCCTCTGCCCAGTTCTTCTTCCTTCCCTTCTACAGATGTTGATTGCGAGAGCATTCCCTAATAAGCCTCCTGCACGTTTATCTCTGTCTCAGTCTCTGCTTCCTGGGGAACCAGCCTTCAGCAGGACCTAACATGGTCAGCATTGTAAAGGGAGGGCTTCCTAGAAGAAGTGACTTTTAGGCTGAAATCTGGAGGATGAGTAAGAGTCAGTCTGGTGACAGCAATGGGTCTGGAGGGAAATGGTACTTGTTCCAGGTAGAGGAAGAGAATGTGCACAGGCAGATAGGCCAAAGGGAGCATGCCCAGGTGGGATGGCAAAGCAGGAGGCTGGGGGTTTGGTTGAAGACATTTCATAGCGTTCTGCGAGCTGTGATTGTGGCCTGGGTTTCATTCTAAAGGCACGGTGATGTCATAGAAGTGTTTTAAGTAGGGGTTGGGATGTGACATGCTTGACTTGTTTTCTTATAAAGAGAATTTGATTTGAAGAAGGTAGAAACAAGCAAGGAGTCCGGCTAATGAGGATGTTGTAGTAACTCAGAAGAGAGATGATGATGGTCTTAAGTGAAGTAGTGGGAGAGAGGTAGATGGATTTAAGAGACATTTACTTAGGAGGAAGAATCAATTGTCAGGAACTGATGATGGATGAGGTATGGAGGGAGAGAGAGGAGGCAAGGGTGATACTTGGGCTTCTGGCTTCAGTGACTTTGAGGATGCTGCTGTCATTTAGTGAGATGGGGAGCAAGTGGGGAAGCGGATTTGGGAAGAAGGTGGTGAAGGGGAAAATGTGTGTACTTCAGGAGTGCTAAATTTGAGTTATCTTTGGGATATTTGAGAACAGAGCTGAGACATTTATGTATATGGATACAAAGCTCGAAAGAACAAAGTTATTTCTTTGTTTATCTACTGCTTATGATAAATTGCCCTCAAAGCTCAGTAACTAAAACAACAATAAATATTTATTATTTCAGTTTCCATGAATGAGGAATTGAGCAGTACCTTTTTTTTAAAAAATTATTTATTTAAAAAATTTTTGGCTGTGTTGGGTCTTTGTCGCTGTGTGCGGGCTTTCTCTAGTTGCGGCAAGTGGGGGCTACTCTTTGTTGCGGTGCGAGGGCTTCTCATTGTGGTGGCTTCTCTTGTTGCAGAGTACGGGCTCTTGGCGCATGGGCTTCAGTAGTTGTGGCGCATGGGCTCAGTAGTTGTGGCTCGTGAGCTTAGTTGCTCTGCGGCATGTGGGATCTTCCCGGACTGGGGCTTGAAGCTGTGTCCCCTGCATTGGCAGGAGGATTCTTAACCACTACACCACCAGGGAATCCCTGAGCAGTGCCTTAATTGAACTCTCCACTAGGTCTGGAGGATGTGCTTCCAAAATGGCTGTCAAGTTGGTGCCCCTGGCAAGAGGTCTTGAATTCTCACCATGTGGAGCTATCCATAGATAGAGGTTGTTTGAGTGTCTTCATGACATGGGAGCTGGCTTCCCTCAGAGCAAATGATCAAAGAAAGTAGGGCAGAAATGGCAATGTCTCTTATTATCTACCCTCAGAATCACACACCATAACTTACCATATCCTAGTGGTCACACAGACTGACCTTGATACACTGATGGAGGGGACTACACAGAATGTGAATACTGGAACTCAAGGGCCATTGGTGCCATCTTCGAGGCTGCTTACCACACCTGGAGATATAGATTTGGAAATCATTAGCATTTAGATGATATTTGAAGTCCTGGTAATGGGGGAGATTGCTTGAGAGAAATGTGCAGAAGGAAAAGAGAAGGGTTTAAGGACAGAGGCTGAGAGACACTGGCCTTTAAGGATAAGCACAGAAAGAGAAGCCAGTGAAGGAGACTGATGAAAAGTGTGATCATATGTCCTGGTTTGCCTGCAGTTTGTTCTGCTTTATGCCTGTTGGGTCCACATGACACATGTCCCTTTTCACTTTCCCAAGTGCCCTGGATTAGATTAAACTGACATGGTCACCCTACGATAACAGGCAGCCAGAGCAGCAGAGGGAAACCAGGAGGAATAAATATCATGATGGACATTGGATTTCATGACAAGGAGGTCACTGGAGAGGTTAGCAGCAGATATTTGTGTTGTGGGCAAGGAAACCTGGTTTCAGAGGGTGAGGTGAGTGAGAAGCGAAGTAAGTTATTTTAGTAGTGGTATTTCTAGAGGCTTGATCAAAAAATGAAGGGAGAAAATGGGGTTTTAAGAGTATGTGAGGGGCTTCCCTGGTGGTGCAGTGGTTGAGAATCTGCCTGCTAATGCAGGGGACACAGGTTCGAGCCCGGGACTGGGAGGGTCCCACATGCCGCGGAGCAACTAGGCCCGTGAGCTGCAACTACCGAGCCTGCGCGTCTGGAGCCTGTGCTCCGCAACGAGAGGCCACGATAGTGAGAGGCCCGCGCACCACGATGAAGAGTGGCCCCCACTTACTGCAACTAGAGAAAGCTCTCGCACAGAAACGAAGACCCAACACAGCAAAAATAAATAAATTAATTAATAAAATCCTATCCCCAACATCTTCTTAAAAAAAAAAGTATGTGGAATAGTGGGAGAATTTTTCTCTGAAGATGCCAGGCACTAAAATATATATAAATATATATAAAATATATAATATATTTTATAAAATATATAAAATATATATAATTGATGAAGAAAAGGCTCAGTAGAGACAGAAAGGTTGTTTATCATCCAGGTTCTCCAGATCAGGCGAATAATCTGGAAAAGAATTCTGGAGGCCTCAACGTCTCAAAACGTAAACCCAAAATGAGGGTGCAGAAGCTGGTTAGGAAGGAATGACAGCCACCCTTGACCTCTGAAGCTCCCAGGTCACTGGGCTCTGCCTGGTGATCGGTGGGGCTTTCCGGTGTGGAAATCCATGTGACCTGGCATCAGAGGTGCTTCTGGGGTCTTGTCAGCTACCATTGCTTCCCATTCTCCCTGAAAACGCTGCTTCTCTGGACCCCCATCTGGAGATATTTTTGCTTCTGTGCTGGCAGGGGAAGCAGCAGGACTCTGGAAAAGTAGATTGCATGATATAGGGATGTGGGAGGTGCCTCAGTTGGTATGAGCTGCAGAATGAACTGAAATGGTCCCTACCGCATCCCCAATCATGATAAGTGACATCTAGAAGTATGGCTCCATTGTCCTAGAGAGCTCAGGCAGGGGTGTGTGTGGGACCTTTGCAATGCATTGGCCAAGGAAGGAGAGAAAGGATTCTTTATTAAAGGAAGGCCCGGTTAATTGTTTCACAAGGAATAGAGTCCAAGTCCCATAGCTAAAATGAATATATGGGTTTCAAAAGAAGACAAATTCTTGTGAGTGAGGAATGTTTGCACTTCAGAAAATCAAGAGGAAGCTGGCTGTAGCTGGCTCTGGGGGAGAAAGACCTTCGTGCATTTGAAGCACCCATATCTCTCCCCCCACCCAGGAGACAATAGCTGCTCCGGCCACTCCTCAATCCCCACCAAGGGAGAGGCTCAGATGGGGAATGACTTCGTGACATCCAGCCCATATCAGAGGTTCTCACAAAGAAGGATTCGGGGCTGGGGATCCCCTCCTGTGTGGAAGGGGAGGAGTGTCCCCAGAGAGGAGAGGCGGGGCACCAGCGGTGGGGAGAGACGGCTGGGAAACGAGCGGACAGCTAAGAAAACCCTGAAGGGGGAGGCTCTGTCCCTACCTCCACCATGTGGTACAAGGGGTAAAGTCTCCTCGCCGGTCCTCTGACTCTACGAGGGTACCTTCTGGAGCCCTCCATCCAAGGGGAGCTTTTCTCTCCAGTGGAACAGAGGCCATGTTCATCCTCCAGGTGGGGAGCCCCGCCCGTCTGTATCAGCTGACTTGAGAGCGGTCTTCCCGCGAGGATGAGGAGGAAGCACTGACTACACACAGGAGGGCCTGGGGGGCCGACCCCTGGGGTACCCTCCCCATCCATCTCATCTCCTCGTGTGCGCAAACACACACAGCAGGGAAGAGGAGGCGCGGAAACGACGCCTGGCTTTGAGAAGGATGCTCCAGCAACTCCTGCACGTGCTGGGACAGCGGGTTGGGCATTTGCAGACCCAGTGCTACTGGAGTGAGCGAGGGACAGCTGCTAGCTTGCCCAGCCCGGTGGCCCAGTGGCGTGGGCTGCACGCGCAGGTGCATAAGTCCTCTGCGTCTGGGCATGTGGGTGGTCACAACGCATCGCGGTGGCGGGGGGGGGGGCGGCCTGGAGCACCATGCAGCATCTTTCCGGCAGGGAGTCGACTCTTCCTGGCAGCCTTATACTTTAAAAACAAATTGATGGGCTATAATTGCAAATGCCTGGATTGTCGGGTCCTGACAGGAATGGTCTGAAAGCAAACAGTCTGGTCCAGCTGAGGGAAGTGTTTCTTGACAAATGCAGGCTGCTAATAGAAGGATCCCTCTGCATCCTAAGTCCTTCCCCCATTTTTCGGCAGGATGTAAATTCTGCATAGGGGATTTTTTCTTTTTCTTTTTTCTTATGATTCCTTTTCTTGATGCGTGAATTCTGAATTTCATTTTTCCCCAGAGAGGCGGTGGAATCATCCAGCCGTCCTCCTCGTCCAAGTTATAGGCAATTTGACCTGCCATTTAGCCATTTCATGGAGCCGGTTGAATGGTTCTTTGGGCCGTTTCTGCCTTGAAGACAACACAGGGCATATTATAACCCATGCAGATGAGAACCCCGGACCGCTGGCTTGAGACTCGTTGCCTTTGCGAATGTTAATTCTGCTTCAGCTGTGGGCTGAAGATTTCACCAAGTTCACAGACCCTAAGTGGAGACGGAGCCTCTTCCCTATGTGACCCATTTAATTTAGCACAGGGAGATCAGCTCGGTGCTTTGTGACCACCTAGAGGGGTGGGATAGGGAGGGTGGGAAGAAGAGGCAAGGGGGGGGTGATACGGGGATATATGTATATGTATAGCTGATTCACTTTGTTATACAGCAGCAGAAACTGACAACACTGTAAAGCAATTATACTCCAATAAAGATGTTAAAAATAAATAAATAAAAGGCAAGGGGTTGACTAGGCAAGTCAGAGAGAACAAACCACGAAGAGTGGCACATTACAGAGCAATCTCCAGAAGCCTGAGTAGGTTCCATAGGTCTCTTCTGAGTCCATATTGATAGGAAAATGTGAGCTGACCCTATGTGTAGTATGCTCCTGTAATATTGTGATTTATAATAAGAAATTCTTGGCCCAGAGCTCCTAAAAGCCTTGGAATTTCCTAAGTGATAAGAGTCATAAATGGAAAAAGAGTCTTTTGTTATTCATAACATGCCCCCTTCAATCACACCGGAGTTTATGTTAATAGGGTAATTTCTGGATAAGCCCTTAGATAACCACCAGATGGGAGCTGGTTGCCAGGGGAACAAACCAAGTGATTAGAAGGTTGGAACTTTCAGCTCCACCCGCCATCTCCCAATCTCTGGAGAGGGGGAGGAGAGAGGGGCTGGAGGTTGACTCAGTTGCCAATAGACAATGATTTAATCAATCATGCCTATGTAATGAGGTCTCCATAAAAAAATCCCTAAAGTATGGGATTCGGAGAGCTTCTGGGTTGGTGAACATGTGGAGATTTTGGGAGAGTGGGTCAGCTGGAGAGCCCATGGAAGCTCCGTGCCCTTCCCCCATATCTTGCCCCACACATCTCTTCCATCTGGCTGTTCTGAGTTATATCCTTGTATAATAAACTGGTAATCTAGTAAGTAAACTGTTTTCCTGAGTTCTGGGAGCTGCTCTAGCAAATCAGTCGAACACAAGGAGGGGGTCTTGGGAATCTCTGATTTATAGCCAGTCAGTCAGAAGCACAGGTGACAACCTGCACTTGCAATTGGTGCCTAAAGTGGGGTGCAGGGCAGTCTTGCAGGAATGAACTCTTAACCTGTGGAATCTGATGCTGTCTCCAGGTAGATAGTGTCAGAACTGAGTTAAATTGTGGGACACCCAGCTGATGTCTGAGAATTGCCTGGTATGGGAATTTGGTAGGCAGAGATATTACGAATTTTTCCTTTCTAGCTCTTAACTTGGCTTATGTGCCAAATATTTATGGAGTACCCATGGTATGATAGTCACTGGAGACCAAGTCCTTTTTTCTGTGTAGTGGTGAAACGGGACCATTTCAAACCAGTGTGGCTAAGTGCTGGGATGCAGGCTTTTGCGGGAGCTGGGATGTGGGTGGGGTTTAATCATAGCAGTTGATGTTTGATGAATTCCTACCATGTGACAGATATTATGCTAAATGCATTTCCCACACTGTCACATGTAATACCGCAACCGTATTTGGCAGGTATTATTCAGCTCATTTTAAAGATAACAAAACTGGAGCTTAGGCTAAATAAGTGGCTAAGCCACATAGGAGGTAAAAGGCAGAGCTGGGGTTCAAAGCCAGGTCTGTCTGATGCAGCCCAGGCTCTTAACCACCGTTCCTATTAAGAGGTGGTAACCGACCTCCCTGGCCTGCGAGGGTCAGAGAAGCCTTCAGAAGCCCTGAGGTGAGCCTTGAAGTCAGGGTGGGACAGCCCTGGTATTGGCCAGGGTGGCGTGGTCTGAGGGTTATCTGCTTTGGGTGGTGCAGTGGGGTTGGACTTGACCTCGGCCCCAAGAGCTGCTGTCCTCCTCTTCCAGCCACTCTTCTAGACTCCAGCATAAGATAGAGCAGAAGCCTCAACAGGAGACTGCAAATGGGTGGCAATTTAATTGAGGAGTTTTACTGAGGTTGGAACCAGCTGGAGAGAAGGAGCAAGTGAAGAGCTTGAAGAGATGGTGTTTGAGTTACAGCTAAATATAGCATTGCCCAAGTGCTTCCCCCCCCACCCCACACACACCATTCTGCTGTGGATTTTGAAGGAGCTTGGCTCGTGGGAGGAAACATTTAAGGCTGGAGGAATGGAGTTTTCTTCAGTTTGTCTTCTGTGTAAATAAGAAGGACACAAGTACAAATGTTACACTGGATCTTATTGATTAAAGTGCTAACAAGTGAAACAATCTTCCAGCCGGCCAGCTTCACATCTTCTCACGGCCGCTGTGGGACTCACTGCAGCAAGGCTGTACCTGAGATGTCCAAGCTCCCGCCATGGCTCTTGGTTCCCAGGTTGCCACCTCTTTCTCTGGATATTGTTGTTACCTTCCTCAGGCTCTCTTTGTAATCGTGTCTCTCACTCTTAAATTTCCATGGGTCTTTCCCTCTTGCTGTGTTTTCACCTGGGATACTACTCTAGACAGACCCAGAGCTCAAGGAGTTTACAGTCTGGACTTTCCAGATTGTTCAGTATCTGCCAGTGTCTGGGTGAGGCTGATGGCTGTCAGGTCTGCATTGGTTGCTGTCATCCCTAGGATTTGAGAAGGAAAGGGAAACAGTGCTTTTTGTGACCTACATCCTCGGGAATATATAACCTTGGTAACTACTTCATGCTAGGCTGGCCGTCTCAACCTGAGGTCTGTATGAGCTCAAGGGAGATGAAATAGTTAGCAGGTTTCTAAATATATGTGTCTATGAGAATTTGGGGAGAAGTTTCATAACTTTCATCGAGTTCTCAAGGTTGGCCATGAGCCAAATCACATGTGGTCCCAGCAGGGTGGCTCAGTCACTAAGGGGAGAGTCAGACTTGTGCTCTCAGTGGGTCCCCCACTCCATCAGAGCAGCAGTGAAGAAAGAAACCAATAGCCATATTTGACCTTTCAATCTATCTTTTAAGAAAAGGTCATTTCCTTTGTACTTGATCTTGTTTGGGGGTTGATTTGCAATGATACTAAATTATTGGACTTTATTATGTGCTTGAAGGGGCAGAATGTTTTCATTCTAGAGGAATCATGGAGTTACTATTGCTTTGTCCTTTGCTATACCCTCAAATTGTAGAGTGGGCGCAGAGCTAAAAGTTCATGTAGTCTACCCAGAAGCCCCAATCCTGTTGCCTCATCCTGAATCTTCCCTGTGCCACTCCCATCAAATGGCCATATAGCCTGTTGCAGGGACAGAGAATGTTCTGTTCACTTACTCATTCATTCACCCATTCAACTGCACCCTCCCATACTCCATGGGAATCTGACGATGAAGAAGACAAATAACAGCCTTGCTGGTCCTTAAGGAGCTTACAGCCCAGCAATCTGGAAAGGCAGACATTGAACAAGGATGAAGAGTGTTAGAGCAGGGATGAGGCTAATGGGGACCACTCTGGTCTGTGGGTGGTAGTGGTCATAGAAGGGTTCCCAGAGGAAGTAACACCTAAGCTGAGCTGAAGGGGGAGTGGGAGCTGGGGAGATGGAGGAAGATTGGGTGGAGGGAGTGTTGTAGGTAAAGGGAGTGACACATTCAATGATCCAAGAATGAAAGAGAAGGAGCAAGACTTAGTGGAGAAAGTAAGAGATGATTAGCATGGCTGGAACAGAAAAAGAGAATAGATAGGAGAGTGGTTCCATGGTAACCCACTTTATTTTTGACAGGCCTGAGTGAGAAAGTTCTCCCTGACCTTTCCACTTATGGCCTTCTGATGCTCCTAGGTAGACAAACATCTTCATGGGATTTATTAAGACAAACAGGCACACCAGCCATGAGTTTCCTCTTCCATTTCCTTATATTTGGGCAGAACTTTTAAACAAGAAGCAAATTTTTGTTCTGTTGTACCCTTGCCATGGCCACCACCTGGAATGTTGTCCCTAACCCCATCTACTCAGCTCAAAGATTTCATATATGTTCACTTGTTTACTTCCCCCATCAGACTGTGTACTTGTGAAGGGCGGGGACGATGACTAATTCTCTCGAGTGCTTAGTGTAGGGCCTAGCACACAGCAGGTGCTCAGTTAGTGCTTTGTGGCTGACCAGTGAATGGATGAATGGCTTAGATACCAATCAGTGATGAATCTTATGAACAGAAGTCAGTATGAAGTCAGTATGAAGTAGGAGAGACAAGCAGGAAAGCTGGACAAGTCACAGCAGAAGCTGTCAGTGTCACCCCAGGACACTGGGGTTAGCCCTTCTATTGCCATGAATTTCATGGGTGTGATGATTACACTTCTCAGTGTATAATTTCTCTCCTTCAGACCACAGTAGTTGCCCCAGTTATACAATACTTGACTCACATAAATTTAATATCATGAAAATTGTTGCATAACAACCATAATTAGATTTTAGGGATCTTGGGAAGTTTGCATTACCAACCAACAAAGCAGCTAGTGTGTCAGTGAATACCACAAAACCAGAATGTGAAACTCGCAGTAACCACCCTAAAGAGAAGACCTTTCCTCTGTGTTCTGTTATTGTGTGACTTCTCAGTGTCTTGACTCATGTCTTGCTTTTATTTGTGATGATTGTACTATATTCAGTTATAATATAGTATTGTGGTAGACAGCCTCCAAGATGACCCCCAAAGATTCCTACCTTTGGTATCTATGCTCTTGTGTAATCCTCTCCCCTTGAGTGTGGACTGGACATAGCCTCTCACAACTAACCAACTGAATATGGGAATGGTGATGGCACGTCACTTCTCAGCTTAGGTTATAAAAAAGAGTGTGATTCCGCCTTGGGCTTCCCTCTCTCACTCTCTTACTCATTTGCTCTGGGGGAAGCGAACTGCCATGTTGTGAGCTGCCCTATGGAAAGGCCCACATGGCAGAGAACCAAGGGAAGCCCCAAACTGACAGCAAGCAAAGAACTGAGAGCCTCAGTGCAGTAGTCCGTGAGTACTTGCACACTGCCAGCAGCATGTTCAAAAGCTTGGAAGTTGATCCTCCCCTCAGCTGGCTCCTTAATGGCGGCCTTGAGAGAGACCTTGAGGCAGAGGTACCCAGCTAAGCCATATCTGGATTCTAGACCTAGAGGAATGATGAGATAATAAATGTTTTAAGCTGCTAAATTTGGCATTATGATTTGTTATACAGCAATAGCTCTCTAGTAAGGGTTTTGATAACATCAGTGGGATGATGGATGCTGCAACAAATACCTAAAAATATGGCAATTTATAATTGGTCAGTGGATGAAGCCTGGGAAGATTTTTGATCTGTGTATTAGAGAATACCCAAGTTAAGTTGAACAGACGTAGAAATCTGAACTTTGATGATGCTGCCAATAAAGTCTCAAAGGGAAGTGAGAAACATATTATGGAAATTTGGGTAAGGGAGATTTTTGTGATGTAGTGGCAGAAAATTAACATTGCCTCTGGCAACCACTGACCTTTGCAACTATGAGCTCGATTATTATTGTTTTTAAGATTCTACACAGAAGTGAGATCATATGGTATTTGTTTCTCTGTTTGACTTATTTAACTTAGCATAATGCTCTCAAGGTCCATCTATGTATCTTTGTTGTGCAAATGGCAAGACTGCCTTCTTTTATATGGCTGAATAATATTCATATATATGAATGAATATTATTCATTTTTTATATATATATGTACACACACACACCATAGTTTCTTCATCAATCAGTGGACACTTAGGTTGTTTCCATGACTTGGCTATTGTAAATAATGCTGCAATGAACACAGGGGTGCATATGTTTTTTCTAATTAGTATTTTTTTCTTCAGATAAATACCAAGAAATGAATTGCTGGGTCATATGGTAGTCCTATTTTCAATTTTTTGAGGAACCTCCATGCTGTTTTCCACAGTGGCTGCACCAATTTACATTCCCATCAACAGTGCATAAGGATTGACTTTTCTCTACCTCCTCGCCCACACTTGTTATTTCTTGTCTTTTTGATGATAGCCATTCTGACAGGTGTGAGGTGATATCTCATTGTGGTTTTGATTTGAATTTCCCGATGATCTGTGATGCTGAAGCATGCCACTGTTAAATATAAACAAACACAAATAATTAAGGAAAGCATCTAACATGAAAGACATAAACCAAAACAAACAAACACAGGCAACTTTGAGGAAATGGCAGCTGTGTAGGAAGCAAAAAAACTTCAAAGAAATCTATCAAAATGCTCAAAGAGATAAGAGAAGACAGTGTAGCCAAAAACCAGAATAGGATGCTGTGAAAAAGGAACACTCAGAGATCACAAACAGCTCTTGGAAATTTAAAATTTTGGTAGGAGAAACCCAAAACTCAATAGTAGGTCCAAAGACTGTATGATCAATAATGACAGTGATTTTTTTTTCCACAGCAGCATTTCCAGCACCTTGAACTTTACTTTGTACATAGTAGAGACTCAACAAAAACTTGCTGAGAGAATGAATGAGTGAATGATGATAAAGTTGGGTAAATCTCCCTGGAGTAGAGATTTCCCAGAGCTGGGAAATAGGAAACCAAAGCAAAGCAAAAGGCCTCCAGAGGATCTGAATCTGAATAATGGGAACTCTGGAAGGAATAAGTCACATGGGAAAAATAATCACTAAAAAAAAAGACTCAGTAAAAATTCCTCAAAATGAGTGACATATATTTTCAGAATCAGTACAATGAATGCAACTGGAGCTACACCAGGGCACATCACTGTAAAATTTCAGAATATCAAGGACAACCACACTTGAAGCTAAAAGACAATGGAGCAATACTAACAAAATCTGAGAAGAAAATAATTTCCAACCAAGAATTCTATACTCAAAGAATCAATCAAATATGAAGGTAGGATAAAGATTGTTTCAGAGATTCAAGACCTCAAAAAATTTGTTTCCTGTGCACAGTCTTTCCTATGAGGCTACTAAAGGCTGCACTTACCAAGATAAGGAAGTAATCCAAGGAAAACAAGGACATGGGAGTTAAGCAACAGGCTCTAACACAAGACAGAGGTGGAGGAAATACCCAAGCTATCAGTGCAAAGAAGGCCCAAGATGACAGCTGTGTAGAAGGCATGGAGAACAATTAGTCCAAATTACAGCCAGGGAGATTTCTCCAAAAACAGGAAATTGATAGAACACCTAATGTGTTTGAATGTATTGAGAGGAGATTCATACAATCGAAGGGAAGTTTGGGGGTGAATCAGTGATAAGTACATAGAAAACCAACAAGACCATTATTAAACACAGAGGAAAAAATATGCAGGAGTGGAAAAACAATATTGCTATACAAATGGCTTAGGTGTGGAGAGCATTCATATAATAACAGTAATGTAGAAATGGAATATTGACCAACCAAACTTACCTTCTGGCTCTATAGGGATAGAGAATAGGGATGGGGGCAGGAAAGTGTGCATGTACATGGTGGGATCAAGAGGAGGAAGGGAAGTCAACTTTTCACCTTCCTGATGAGTTAAGAGAGTCTAAAAGTTTTTAAAAGTAGCATTGCAAGCATGTTATTTAGTGACATAGAAATAAATTCAAAAGAAAATCAGGTAAGGGAATTCCCTGTCTGTCCAGTGGTTAGGATTTGGTGCTTTCACTGCCAGGGCTCAGGTTCAATCCCTGGTTGGAGAACTAAGATCCCTTGGCCAAAACAAAAGAAAAAGAAAAAGAAAAAAGAAAAGAAAATCGGGTAAGAGTTGAAGGTGATCACCTTCCAGGAGTGGGAAATGGAATGGAGATTGTGGTTGGGGATGTGCTGTTCTTTAATAATAAACTTTATAGAATTATTTACTTTTTATACTATGTACATGTAAATCTTTGATAAAAAGATAAACTAGATAAAGAAAGAAAGAAAGTAACTAGGTGGTAACAAAACAAAGGACTGATTTATAAATAGCAGAACACTGAAAAACCCTGCACAGGGCAGAGCTATGACAGAAGGAGGTGGTCAGAAAAGGCTACCCAGAGAAGAGACATGAACATGAGTTAGTGCTTGGGAAGAAGATAAGGGTGGGGAGTGAGGGTGGCATAGAGTGGCAGAAAGAGCATTTCAGGTAAAGGGAACAGCGTGAGCAAAGGCAAGAAGATATGACATAATAGGTCATGGTCAGAAAACAGTGTATAGACAAAAGTGGGCCTCTGCTTCCTAGCTGCAGAAGTCATCTTCCTGAAAGAGAGAAATTCAGGTGCCATTAAGGCTAGGAGGCAGAGGGAGTGTTTTAATGAGGGTTCCACTGTGCTCAGGGGACTGGATTTGGCAGGAGGGCAGCAGTGGAAGGAAGGGTGAGGGTGGGAGGGAATGAGGATGGGGAACCAGGATGCATTGGCCAGAAGCTGAATATGGTAAGGGTAGAATTTGATGGATGAGATTCAGTGGTGGTGACTTTCCAGAGAGGCAGAAGCAGTCAACCAGGGTGGGGTTAGAAGCTGCCAGAGCTGCCAGGCTGTGGTCCTTATGCTAGCTCTGACCTTTGCTTGGGGTCCCAGCTAGAACTTATATAACCAGACTGGGCTTTGAAAAGTATCCTGCCCCATGTGGCTTGGAAGGGTCTGGCTGGTACAAAGGATGCCTTTCCCTAATGGAAATTCTTTTGATCTCCCAGAACCTGTTTCCTTCACTATAAAATGGAGATGATGAGAGCAATAATAGGATCTAATTCTTGGGGTTGTACCGAGGAGGATCAAAATGAGCTGGTGTGGGTGAGACAGGATTATGAGCTGTAAAGAACTGTGCAGATTGGAATTATCTTAAACATCTCTCAACTCTGATCCTCCAATTCATGCCCCCATCACCTCTCCGAAGGAGGTAGCATATTTGCTCTAACTTGGAAATTAAGTTTGAGTTGACCTTGTACCTTTCAGTTGCCAAATTTACTTTCAGTGATCTGTGGTCTTTGTGTTGAATTGCACAGCAGTACTGAAATAGATGAAACACATGTATTCTCTAGACCATTAAAACATTGTTGCTTTATTATTTTTTAACAGAACATTGCTCAGAATGATTGGAATATCTGATATATCACAATTCAGCTTTTTGAACTCAAATATATTCATATACAATCTTTCATTTAAAAATAAGTTGTGCCATAAATGTGTGTGTGTGAGTGCACATCTGTGTAGGTATTGACCCTTTATTCATTAGGAAGATGAAAGTACAAAGTTTTTATAATCCTAGGATATTATTTGGGGCTAGACCTGGTCACAATACCTTTACTCTTCTCCACTTTATCACTCCTTCTTTCCAAGATGAGGATCTCTGCCCTCAAAGGCGGTGTGGCCAAAGTCTCCTGAGGGTGGTATTTTGTCAGAGGAAGGAGTGTTGTGCTCAATGCCTTCAAAGAAAGGAGCCCACTGCTGGTTTTGCTGCATCAAATATCTACCTACTCCAGTTACAATGATCAGCTTCTAGTGGGGACACCCGAGAGGCAATGTTTTGTATTTTAGCCCTTTCTTCCAGTGCTGAGGTAATTTGCAAAGTCTAGCATTGTGGTGGAGCTCCCATAGACTGGCACCAGTTGACACATGTTAAGGTGTGATATGTAGGCAATATACTCTGGTATGGCATACTGGGTGATCTGTTCTGATCAATAGTTTTAACACCACTCACTCTCTTATGGACTCCCTTCCTTTGTTATAGTGTTTGCAAGAAAGAGACCCACCTCCAGCTTTCTCAAGTGAAGGGGATTTTACTCTAAGACTACAAATTGGAATTGAACATGGATATCCGCCTAGAATGGAGGCTGCTCTAGTGATTGGTGTTGATTCCCCACTCTCTCACAGGCTACTGTCTCTTTCTCTTTTTGCTACCCCATTGACTTCTTCCTGCCCTGCCTTGTATCTTTTCTCTACCCTCAAGCTTTTGCTTACTTATAACTTTGGCTTTCTGGGACACTTAATGGCTCTGTATTACCTTAGGGTATTTTTCACCTTCTGCTCCCATAGCTAACCAGCCCATTCTATATCCTGGTTATATCTATTCCTTGAAAGATGGAATGCGATTGGTCCAGTTCATCATTTTATAGCAGGATCAGTGGTCATACCCACCCCTGGTCCAATCTCTAGTGGTGAGGGGAAGGGGCTCTGTATAACCACATATCACCATCTATGTTACAATGAACTGCAGTAGACAGGTCCTGAGATTGACATCTCCATTATGGGCAAAGTCTTTCTTTGAGACAGATAAATATACAAGAAGAACTGCTGAGTGTCCTTCCAGCCAGAGGACTGTGATTAAATATTTTAATAAATTAAATCCAGACCCACTGGTAACATTGCAGGCAATGGCCTTTGTACTTATTTTGCATTGAAACTTTATAACTTTAGATTACATTTCAGGTACTAATATTCTCCCAAGTAGTTAGGCAGGAACAAAGCATCTCTGAAATCAAGTCCGTAACTGTCTTCTCCAAATATGTCTCTTGGTTCTCAGTCACTCCTCTGTTACAGGGCAGATCCCAAGTGAAGACTTGGATGTGCTCATGAAATGGAAGTTTCTGCTAATTGAAGGAATCCATCAGTCAAATACCCCAAGATACAGAGGTAAATTCTAGCAAAGGTTTTTGTGGCATTAATTTGTTTTACTCTTACAACTTGATTAATCAGTTTTATTGTGACAACTTGTTTTTCTGCAATGCTGCCTAATCAGGGAGCTGTCACCAAAATACTTTATGACTTCCCTATTTCCATCACAAATCAAAAACTTCACTGACAGCTCACCAACAGAAGAAGCAGTGATAATTAAAATGCATTCCAACAAAATTAGGAGGCATTCAGTCGGGTGATGTTATAGGAGAGACTGCACTTGCAGAGAAAGGAACAATCAGAAGACACTATTTCTAAGTCATTATGCAGCTTCCCTGGCAAACCCAAATACCACACCTGTGTAAACGTTCAGGGGGTGAACTGAGAGTTTTGCATGCACCTCTGCAGGAAGCCTGGGGTTTTCCCTGCTGGATCTGGGAAAAGCTGAGCCTCTGCTCTTACTGATTATCAGAAGTAGAGCCATTAGTGTTTGTCCAGTAGATAGCAGGAAATAGAGAAAACTTGTCAGGAATGGAGAGTGTATTACAGGAAGAGCTCAGGAAACTCATTCTCACCTGTTTCTAGGAGCTGTACAGAGAGCAATGGGAGGGTAGTGGAGAAAGGTGAAGAGAAGGGTATGAGGGTGTGCCTGTTTCAGAGGGGCAGAGCAAGTGATCATTTTAAGGAACTCAGGAAATTAATTTTTCTGCCTTGTGCTTATCATTTTACCTACAGCAGAGGTGATGAAGTGATGCATTGAAAGAACAGTTCCCTCAGCAATCTGAAATCCCTAGATCGTTAATATTTATAAATATAATTATTTATTAAAAACAAAATATAAGAATGCCTACTAGTCAAGCGCTTACAGTGTCCTGCGTACCATATAAGCAGCTCTATATACATTATATTATTTAATCATTACAACTGTATAATAGGCACTATCAGCTCCATATTCCAAGGAAAACTCAAGAGAGTTCCAAGGAGACTCAGAGAGGTTAAGTAACATGTCCAGAGTCTTGTAACGAATAAGTTAAAGAGCCAAGATTCAAATTCAGGTTGTTCTGACTCCAAAGCTCAAGTATTTCCAGGGGGCTTCATCAGGGTTCCCCTCACTCTCTCCTGACCTGGGACAATCCCTTGGCAGCCTGGTTTCCTTCTCTTGGGGAATGGCATTGGCTACATGGCGTTGTCTGCCATCAGTTTAGACACAAGTGGAGAGGCTTCCTGACTCGTGGTGAGGTGGGTAGGTGCAGCAGGTCCAGCCATGTGTGCAGAAGTTCAGGGGAGACCAGCTCTGTTACATTAGTCAGCCTGTCTCCTTGTCATCCTGAGTTATGAATGAGTGATGTGAGCTCTCCTGGGGAGGGTCCTGTTTTACAAGAGCTATGGAGATGAGTGTTATGACAAGCAGGACATTTATGGCCCCAGATGACACAGGGCACAAAAGTCAATATGTTACATGGTCATTTAGCATGTGTGACTCTAATGGAACAGGTTGGAAATAACTGGCTTTTTAAGAAATGTTGCATTTCATTTCATTTCAGTCAGAAGGCACCCACCAGCTGGGTGGTCATAACTCCAGCCTTCACAAATGTACCTCATTCTGAGATTGGCAAGTGGCGGATGGCAAAGAAAAATAGAAGTATGTGTGCAGAGGACAAGTTGGCAAGGAAGGTGTCCCCCCCCAAGAAATGTACAAAGCTGGGTATTTCTTCATGGTTTTTCTGGGGTCTTAAGTTATTTGTCAGTTGGACATTTTCTTCCTGGTGTGTGATCAGTTATTTCCCTACCAGTGATCAAGGTCTAGTATCCCTGGCCTGGGATGGTTAGAAACAATTTCTCTTCTCCTCCTTCATTAATTCCCAACTGAAGTCTATGAAATGGTGAATGGCACAATGTTTGAAAGTGGTAAGTTTTAGAAGGAACAAAAGGATGTACTTTCACGTCAGTCAGTCTAGATGATAAAATAGAAACTATACTAGTTACTTCTACAGAGAGAATTGGATATAGGGAATTGATTAAATAGATGTTGGGGGACTGAAAAAGCAATAGGGTAACACAGAGGCAGTAAATGCATGAAGCAGCTACCATCCTAGTGTTGGTGGAACAGAGGGAGGAGGGTGGGTTTATCTGAACCCAGAAGCTCTGAGGAGGATCCCACATTGTTGGGACTCAGACCTTTGGAGGAGGTGCTTTGACTGGATGGTGTTGATACTCCTGAGAGGTACAATGAGGGGTGAGGAAAGAAACTGGAAAATGGAACCAACTTCTGCTGTACATGTGGATGCCTGGGTGAGGCGCTGCTATGGGGGTGACACTGGTAGGAAGTGGAAGTGACCAGTTTCCCTCCTCTAACCTTCCAGAGTCTCTCTATCTCTCCCTATTGGTAGAGCCTAACAGGGCACCTGCTGGCAAAGCAGAGAAGTTGTTTGCAGGCTCCCTGCCTCATTACAAATTAGGGTATAAAAAGGTGGATGTGAAACTGAGAGACAATAGCTTAATAACAAACACAACAGTCTGTAAAAGATAGCATAGTGGCTAAGAGCATGCAAGAAATGAGCTTGTCAGATCTGATAAGACCTGTGTTTAATGTCACTGCCCATTAAGGGCTCTGGAGGGCAAGGAAAATAATGCTGAGATTTGCTGCATCTGCTCAAATGGAGGCTCTGTGTGCATCCTCTTCTGATACGCTTCTGGATCCTTGGCTAAATATATTGATGCTCTAACCTGAGAGTGTGTTTTCTTCTTGCTGATCAGGAGTCCTCAAAAAAGTTGCAGTTATTACCAGAAGTGTGATTGGTTCCACCTCCTCCCTTCCCTGCCCCCCCAGCATTGTTAGATTTTGGAAGGAGTCTCAGGAAAGTGAAGAAGAAATGGGGCTCTGAGAATTTTTTTTAAACATCTTTATTGGAGTATAATTGCTTTACAATGGTGTGTTAGTTTCTGCTTTATAACAAAGTGAATCAGTTATACATATACATATATTACCATATCTCTTCCCTCTTGCATCTCACTCCCTCCCACCCTCCCTATCCCACCCCTCTAGGTGGTCACAAAGCACCGAGCTGATCTCCCTGTGCTATGCGGCTGCTTCCCACTAGCTATCTATTTTACGTTTGGTAGTGTATATATGTCCATGCCACTCTCTCACTTTGTCACAGCTTACCCTTCCCCCTCCCCATATCCTCAAGTCCATTCTCTAGTAGGTCTGTGTCTTTATTCCTGTCTTACCCCTAGGGTCTTCATGACATTTTTTTTTTCTTAAATTCCATATATATGTGTCAGCATACAGTATTTGTCTTTCTCTCTCTGACATACTTCACTCTGTATGACAGACTCTAGGTCCATCCACCTCATTACAAATAGCTCAATTTTGTTTCTTTTTATGGCTGAGTAATATTCCATTGTATATATGTGCCACATCTTCTTTATCCATTCATCCGATGATGGACACTTAGGTTGTTTCCCTCTCCTGGCTATTGTAAATAGAGCTGCAATGAACATTTTTGTACATGACTCTTTTTGAATTATGGTTTTCTCAGGGTATATGCCCAGTAGTGGGATTGCTGGGTCATATGGTAGTTCTATTTGTAGTTTTTTAAGGAACCTCCATACTGTTCTCCATAGTGGCTGTACCAATTCACATTCCCACCAGCAGTGCAAGAGTGTTCCCTTTTTTCCACACCCTCTCCAGCATTTATTGTTTCTAGATTTTTTGATGCTGGCCATTCTGACTGGTGTGAGATGATATCTCATTGTAGTTTTGATTTGTATTTCCCTAATGATTAATGATGTTGAGCATTCTTTCATGTGTTTGTTGGCAATCTGTATATCTTCTGTGGAGAAATGTCTCTTAAGGTCTTCTGCCCATTTTGGTATTGGGTTGTTTGTTTTTTTGTTATTTAGCTACATGAGCTGCTTGTAAATTCTGGAGATTAATCCTTTGTCAGTTGCTTCATTTGCAAATATTCTCTCCCATTCTGAGGGTTGTCTCTTGATCTTGCTTATGGTTTCCTTTGCTGTGCAAAAGCTTTGAAGTTTCATTAGATCCCATTTGTTTATTTTTGTTTTTATTTCCATTTCTCTATGAGGTGGGTAAGAAAGGATCTTGCTGTGCTTTATGTCATAGAGCGTTCTGCCTATGTTTTCCTCTAAGAGTTTGATAGTGTCTGGCTTTACATTTAGGTCTTTAATCCATTTTGAGTTTATTTTTGTGTATGGTGTTAGGGAGTGTTCTAATTTCATTCTTTTACATATAGCTGCCCAGTTTTCCCAGCACCACTTATTGAAGAGGCTGTCTTTTCTCCACTGTATATTCTTGCCTCCTTTATCAAAGATAAGGTGACTATATTTGCGTGGGTTTATCTCTGGGCTTTCTATCCTGTTCCATTGATCTATATTTCTCTTTTTGTGCCATTATCATACTGTCTTGATTACTGTAGCTTTGTAGTATAGTCTGAAGTCAGGGAGCTTGATTCCTCCAGCTCCATTTTTCATTCTCAAGATTGCTTTGGCTATTCGGGGTCTTTTGTGTTTCCATACAAATTGTGAATTGTGAGCATTGAATCTGTACATTGCTTTGGGTAGTATAGTCATTTTCACAATGTTGATTCTTCCAATCCAAGAACATGGTATATCTCTCCATCTATCTGTATCACCTTTAGTTTCTTTCATCAGTGTCATAATTTTCGGCATAAAGGTCTTTTGTCTCCTTAGGTAGGTTTATTCCTAGATATTTTATTCTTTTTGTTGCAGTGGAAATGGGAGTGTTTTCTTAATTTCACTTTCAGATTTTTCATCATTAGTGTATAGGTTTGCGAGAGATTTCTGTGCATTAATTTTGTATCCTGCTTCTTTACCAAATACATTGATTAGCTTGAGTAGTTTTCTGGTAGCATCTTTAGGATTCTCTACATATAGTATCATGTCATCTGCAAACAGTGACAGCTTTACTTCTTCTTTTCCAATTTGGATTCCTTTTATTTCTTTTTCTTCTCTAATTGCTGTGGCTAAAACTTCCAAAACTATGTTGAATAATAGTGGTGAGAGTGGGCAACCCTTGTCTTGTTCTTGATCTTAGTGGAAAACGTTTCAGTTTTTCACCACTGAGAACGATGTTGGCTGTGGGTTTGTCATATATGGCCTTTATTATGTTGAGGTAAGTTCCCTCTACGCTTTCTGGAGGGTTTTTATCATAAATGAGTGTTGAATTTTGTCAAAAGCTTTCTCTGCATCTATCGAGATGATCATATGGTTTTTCTCCCTCAATTTGTTAATATGGTGTATCACATTGATTGATTTGCATATATTGAAGAATCCTTGCATTGCTGGGATAAACCCCACTTGATCATGGTGTATGATCCTTTTAATGTGCTGTTGGATTCTGTTTGCTAGTATTTTGTTGAGGATTTTGGCATCTATGTTCATCAGTGACATTGGCCTGTAGTTTTCTTTCTTTGTGACATCTTTGTCTGGTTTTGGTATCAGGGTGATGGTGGCCTCATAGAATGAGTTTGGGAGTGTTCCTTCCTCTGATATTGTTTGGAAGAGTTTGAGAAGGATGGGTGTTAGCTCTTCTCTAAATGTTTGATAGAATTCGCCTGTGAAGCCATCTGGTCCTGGGTTTTTGTTTGTTGGAAGATTTTAAATCACAGTTTCAATTTCAGTGCTTGTGATTGGTCTGTTTATATTTTCTATTTCTTCCTGAGTCAGTCTTGGCAGGTTGTGCATTTCTAAGAATGTGTCCATTTCTTCCAGGTTGTCCATTTTATTGGCATATAGTTGCTTGTAGTAATCTCTGATGATCCTTTGTATTTCTGCAGTATCAGTTGTTACTTCTCCTTTTTCATTTCTAATTCTATTGATTTGAGTCTTCTCCCTTTTTTTCTTGATGAGTCTGGCTAATGGTTTATCAAATTGTTTATCTTCTCAAAGAACAAGCTTTTAGTTTTATTGATCTTTGCCATCATTTCCTTCATTTCTTTTTCATTTACTTCTGATCTTATCTTTATGATTTCTTTCCTTCTGCTAACTTTGTGGGATTTTGTTCTTCTTTCTCTAATTGCTTTAGGTGTAAGGTTAGGTTGTTTATTTGAGATGTTTTTTGTTTCTTAAAGTAGGATTGTATTGCTATAAACTTCCCTCTTAGAACTGCTTTTGCTGCATCCCATAGGTTTTGGGTCATCGTGTTTTCATTGTCATTTGTTTCTAGGTATACTTTATTTCCTCCTTGACTTCTTCAGTGATCTCTTGTTTATTAGGTAGTGTATTGTTCAACCTCCATGTGTTTGTATTATTTACAGATTTTTTCCTGTAACGATATCTAGTTTCATAGTGTTGTGGTCAGAAAAGATACTTGATACAACTTCAATTTTCTTAAATTTACCAAGGCTTGATTTGTGACCCAAGATATGATCTATCCTGGAGAATGTTCCATGAGCACTTGAGAAGAAAGTGTATTCTGTTGTATTTTGATGGAATGTCCTATAAATATCAATTAAGTCCATCTTGTTTAATGTATCATTTAAAGCTTGTGTTTCCTTATTTATTTTAATTTTGGATGATCTGTCCATTGGTGAAAGTGGGTTGTAAAAGTCCCCTACTATGATTGTGTTACTCTTGATTTCCCCTTTTATGCCTGTTAGTATTTGCCTTATATATTGAGGTGCTCCTATATTGGGTGCATAAATATTTACAATTGTTATAGCTTCTTGGATTGATCCCTTGATCATTATGTAGTGTCCTTTTTTGTCTCTTGTAATAGTATTTGTTTTAATGTCTATTTTTTCTGATATGAGAATTGCTACTACAGCTTTCTTTTGATTTCCGTTTGCATGGAAGATCTTTTTCCATCCCCTAACTTTCAGTCTGTATGTGTCCCTTGTCTGAAGTGGGTCTCTTGTAGACAGCTTATATACTGGTCTTGTTTTTGTATCCATTCAGCCAGTCTATGTCTTTTGGTTGGAGCATTTAATCCATTTATATTTAAGGTAATTATCGATATGTATGTTCCTAGTCCCATTTTCTTAATTGTTTTGGGTTTGTTATTGTAGGTCTTTTCCTTCTCTTGTGTTTCCTGCCTAGAGAAGTTCCTTTAGCATTTGTTGTAAAGCTGGTTTGGTGGTGCTGAATTCTTTTCACTTTTGCTTGTCTGTAAAGGTTTTTATTTCTCTGTCAAATCTGAATATGATTCTTGCTGGGTAGAATAATCTTGGTTGTAGGTTTTTCCCCTTCATCACTTTAAATATGTCCTGCCACTCTCTTCTGGCTTGCAGAGTTTCTGCTGAACGATCAGCTGTTAATCTTATGGGGATTCCTTTGTATGTTGTTTTCCCTTGCTGCTTTTAATATGTTTTCTTTGTATTTAATTTTTGATAGTTTGATTAATATGTGTCTTGGTATGTTTCTCTTTGGATTTATCCTGTATGGGCCTCTCTGTGCTTCCTGTACTTGATTAACTATTTCCTTTCCCGTATTAGGGAAGTTTTCAACTATAATCTCTTCAAATATTTTCTCAGTCCCTTTCTTTTTCTCTTCTTCTGGGCCCCTATAATTCAAATGTTGGTGCATTTAATATATTCCCAGAGGTCTCTGAGACGGTCCTCAATTCTTTTCATTCTTTTTTCTTTATTCTGCTCTGCAGTAGTTATTTCCACTATTTTATCTTCCAGGTCACTTATCCGTTCTTCTGCCTCAGTTATTCTGCTATTGATCCCTTCTAGAGAATTTTTAATTTCATTTATTGTGTTGTTCATCACTGTTTGTTTGCTCTTTAATTCTTCTAGGTCCTTTTAAACGTTTCTTGTATTTTCTCCATTCTATTTCCAAGATTGTGGATCATCTTTACTATCATTATTCTGAATTCTTTTTCTTTTTCAGGTAGACTGCCTATTTCCTCTTCATTTGTTAGGTCTGGTGGGTTTTTACCTTGCTCCTTCATCTGCTGTGTGTTTCTCTGTCTTCTCACTTTGCTTAACTTACTGTGTTTGGGGTCTCCTTTTCTCAGGCTGCAGGTTCATAGTTCCCATTGTTTTTGGTGTCTGCCCCCAGTGGCTAAGGTTATTTCAGTGGGTTGTGTAGGCTTCCTGGTGGAGGGGACTGGTGCCTGTATTCTGGTGGATTAGGCTGGATCTTGTCTTTCTGGTGGGTAGGACCACATCCGGTGGTGTGTTTTGGGGTGTCTGTGGCCTTATTATGATTTTAGGCAGCCTCTCTGCTAATGGGTGGGGTTGTGTTCTTGTCTTGCTAGTTGTTTGGCATAGGGTGTCCAGCACTGTAGCTTGCTGGTCGTTGAGTGGAGCTGGGTCTTGGCGTTGAGATGGAGATCTCTAGAGATTTTCGCCATTTGATATTACATGGAGCTGGGAGGTCTCTTGTGGACCAAGATCCTGAACTTGGCTCTCCCACCTCAGAGGCACAGCCCTGACACTTGGCTAGAGCACCAAGAGCCTGTCATCCAAATGGCTCAGAATAAAAATGAGAAAAAGAAAGAAAGAAGACTTTTAAAAAGTTATTAAAATAAAAAATGATTATTAAAAATAAATTTTAAGAAAGGAAGAAAGAAATATAGAAAGAAGAGCAACCAAACCAAAAAACAAATCTACCAATGATAACAAGAGCTAAAAACTATACAAAAAAAAATCAAAAACAAAACAGACAGACGGAACGCTAGGACACATGGTAAAAGGAAAGCTATACAGACAAAATCACACACAGAAGCATACACATTCACACTCACAAAAAGAGAAAAAGGGAAAAATATATATATATCATTGCTCCCAAAGTCCACCTCCTCAATTTGGAATGATTCCTTGTCTATTCAGGTATTCCACAGATTCAGGGTACATCGAGTTGAGTGTGGAGATTTAATCGCTGCTCCTGGGGCTGCTGGGAGAGATTTCCCTTTCTCTTTTTCCGCACAGCTCCCGGGGTTCAGCTGTGGATTTGACCCGGCCTCTGCGTGTAGGTCGCCTGAGGGCGTCTGCTCTTCACTCAGACAGGATGGGGTTAAAGGAGCAGCTGCTTCAGGGGCTCTGGCTCACTCAGGCCGGGGGGAGGGAGGGTACGGAATACGGGGCGAGCCTGTGGCGGGACGTTGCACCAGCCTGAGGCATGCCGTGTGTTCTCCTGGGGAAGTTGTCCCTGGATCACGGGACCCTGGTAGTGGCGGGCTGCACAGGCTCCTGGGAGGGGAGGTGTGGAGAGTGACCTGTGCTTGCACACAGGCTTCTTGGTGGTGGCAGCAGCAGCCTTAGCATCTCATGCCCATCTCTGGGGTCCGTGCTGATAACCGCGGCTCACGCCCGTCTCTGGAGCTCCTTTAAGCAGCGCTCTTAATCCCCTCTCCTCGCGCACAAGGAAACAAAGAAGGAAGAAAAAGTCTCTTGCCTCTTCAGCAAGTCCAGACATTTTCCTGGACTCTCTCCTGGCTAGCCGTGGTGCACTAACCCCTTCAGGCTGTGTTCACGCTGCCAACCCCAGTCCTCTCCCTGGGATCCGACCAAAGCCCAAGCCTCAGCTCCCAGCCCCACCCGCCCCGGCGGGTGAGCAGACAAGCCTCTCGGGCTGGTGAGTGCTGGTCGGCACCGATCCTCTGTGCGGTAATATCTCCGCTTTGTCCTCCGCACCCCTGTTGCTGTGCTCTCCTCCGTGGCTCTGAAGCTCCCCCCTTCTGCCACCCGCAGTCTCCACCCGGGAAGGACCTTCCTAGTGTGTGGAAACCTTTCCTCCTTCACGGCTCCCTCCCACTGGTGCAGGTCCCGTCCGTATTCTTTTGTCTCTGTTTTTTCTTTTTTCTTTTGCCCTACCCAGGTACGTGGGGAGTTTCTTGCCTTTTGGGAGGTCTGAGGTCTTCTGCCAGTGTTCAGTGGGTGTTCTGTAGGAGTTGTTCCACGTGTAGATGTATTTCTGATGTATTTGTGGGGAGGAAGCTGATCTCCGCGTCTTACTCTTCTGCCATCTTGAAGTTCCCCCCCCACCGAGATTTTTATATAAAGCCTGTGAAGTTGGGATTGGCCTGTGTTCTACCCTTTGTCACTATTGTTACTTATTACAGAGATATTGTTCAGGGACACTTGGGCATGGCCTCAGCTTTGTCCCCCTGATGGGACTGTGTCCTCACTGACAATGAGTTTAGGATTCACACTGAGATGCCAGGTATCTTAAGCCTGTGTAGTTTTGGGTGGTTCTCTGGAGGGAGGTTGGGATGGCTTTTTCCTTTTCTGATAGTGGGTGCTTGAGTGGATTGATGATGAGCACCATATAGACCTGAATATTTTGGAGCTAATTCCTGTACTGGAGCCAGAGTTCAAAAAGGAAAAGAAATGGGAACTTGAGGCAAAAGTATAATTTGGACAAATGATTTTTGTATAAGAGTATATGGCATGGTACATCAAATTTAGAGCACGATTAAAAATTAGTAAAAGTAGAGGCAAATTGAAACTATCAACATGAACCCCACTTTTAAAAAACAAAGATAATTTCTTTTCTGTCAGCAAACCACCTCATGTGCTCATATGAAACAATAAACTTCTGTAGAAGGTACATTTAGGTCTTGACTATCCTTTCCAACAAAGAAAAGCCAAGTGTCCTTGGAGAACAGTTGATTCTGTGTTTGGGGCATGAGAACTTGAGGTGAACTAAATTGTAATCATGTGAGTTTCAAAAAAGTAAATTATGACTATGATAATTACAACAACTTAAGTTTATGAAAGACCACAAGTCCACAGAGATGCTCAAATTGGACAAAAAATGTGAATTGTGCTGAGGCAGACCAACTGATTGGTGCCACATTATAGAAATTATAAATATACCAACCCATGCTCACTTCCAAGGGTCAGAGAGCAGACTCTGGAGGGATAAATTGCTCATGGTTGTTCTCAGTTCATATTATGATCAGAATTACCCAGATAAAGAAGTATTAAATCAGAGCCAAGAGTTCTCTGAGAGAAATTGACTCATTTGGATTCTGGAGAGCTGCAGGCAGAGATAGTGTTCAAGGACACTTGGGTATGGTCTTAGCTTTCTCCCCCCAGAAAAACTGTCCTTGCTGACAATGAGTTTAGCTTGAGAAATAAGAGGGTCCTGTCTCTTTTATTAACATCTTAAATATTCCTTATTAAGAGCCTAGATTATTTGTGTAAGTTCTTCCTGAATGTTATTCTCAGAAGTTTTCCTTCTGCATTCCAGCTCTTTCTTATATCTTCAATCTCTTCCTCTCTACTGGTTATTTCTCCTCAGCCTACAAACATATTCTATTATAAACATGTTCTCTACTCTTTTACAAGCAAAAGCAAGCAAAGAAAATCAAAACAAACATCAACACCCCCCCATCAACACCCCCCCCAACCAAAAGAAATGTTCCCAAATCAAAACCTACAAACTCTCCTACTCCAACATCTCCCTTTAGTTATTATCCAAAATCTTTCCTCTCATCTGAATATTTTTGCCTTAAATATTTTTTTGGTGAAAGTTCATCAAAACTTTTAATTCTGAAATTTAAAAAAACTGTAAGATTATAACATTATTTTATAGAGTCACTATTATTTCTATTTAATAGAGACAATATTTATTTACTTGTTTATTTATTAAATCAATCATTTGCTTCCAATTACATCTTTGATCTCAGATCATATTTTGGGGGATGACTTTTCCTGTTCTTTTATTTATGGTTTTAATTTATTTTTTTCTTTTGCGGTACGCAGGCCTCTCACTGTTGAGGCCTCTCCTGTTGTGGAGCACAGGCTCAGCAGCCATAGCTCACGGGCCCAGCCGCTCCGTGGAATGTGGGATCCTCCCGGACCGGGGCACGAACCCATGTCCCCTGCGTTGGCAGGCAGACTCTCAACTACTGCGCCACCAGGGAAGCCCTTTAATTATTTTTAATGGTGGTAGTATACACAAAAATTTACCATTTTAAAGTGTAGATTTCGGTAGTAAGTACATTCACATTTTTGTGCAACCAACTTCCAGAACTCTTTTTATCTTGCAAAACTGAAACTCTATACTCATTAAACAACTCCCTATTTTTCCCTTCCCCACCCTCTGGCAACCACTATTTTACTTTCTGTCTTTATGAGTTTGATTACTTTAGATATTTTATATAAGTGGAATCATTCAATATTTGTCTTTTCATGACTGGCTTATCTCACTTAGCACAATGTTCTCAATGTTCATGCATGTTGTAGCACGTGTCAGAATTCCCTTCTTTTTTAAGGTTGAATAATATTCCATTGTGTGTATGTACTGCATTTTGTTTATCCATTCATCTGTTGATGGATACTTGGGTTGCTTCCACCTTTTGGCTGCTGTGAATAATTCTGTGTTGAATACGGGTGTATAAGTATCTCTTTGAGACCTTGTTTCAATTCTTTTGAGTATGCCTAGAAGTGGAACTGCTAGATCATATGGTAGCTCTATTTTTAATTCTTGAGGAACTGCCATACTGTTTTCCACTGTGGCTGCATCATTTTACATGCCCACCAACAGTGCACAAGTGTTGAAATTTCTCCACATCCTCACCAACATTTGCTATTTTCTGTTTTTTTGATAGTAGCCATCTTAAAGGGTATGAGGAATATCTCATTGTGGTTTTGATTTTCATTACCCTAATTATTAGTACTGTTGAGCATCTTTTCATGTGCTTATTGGCCATTTGTATATCATTTTTGGAGACATGTCTCTTCAACTCCTTTGCCATTTTTAACTCTATATGTGTGTGTGTGTGTGTGTGTGTGTGTGTGTGTTTGGTTTGGTTGTAGGAGTTATTTTTATTTTCTGGATACTAACCCCTCATCAGATATATGATTTGCAAATATTTTCTCCCATATTGTAGTTGACTTTAATTCTGTTGATTGTATTATTTGATGCACAGAAGTTTTAGTTTTTTTAAAAAAATTTATTGGAGTATAGTTGATTTACAATGTGGTGTTACTTTCTGCTGTATAGCACAGAAGTTTTAGTTTTTGATGTAGTCCAATTTATCTAATTTTTTATGCATATGCTTTTGGTGTCATATTCAAGAAATCATTGCCAAATCCAATGTCATGAAGATTTCCCCTGTGTTTCCTTCTAAGAGTTTTACAGTTTTAGCTCCTACATTTAGGTTTCTGATCTATTTTGAATTAACTTTTGTATATGGTGTAAGATAAGGATCCAACTTCATCCTTTTGCATGTGGATATCCATTTTTCCAATACTATTTTTTGAAAAGACTCTCCCCCATTTAATGTTCTTGGAACCCTTTTCAAATATCACTGGACCATGTATATGAAGGTTTATTTCTGGGCTGTCTATTTTATTCCATTGGTCTATATATCTGTCTTTATGCTAGTGCTGTTTTAATTACTGTAGCTTTGTAAGAAGTTTGAAATTAGGAAGTGTGAGATGTCCAACTGCATTCTTCTTTTTCAAGATTGTTTTGGCTATTCAGGGTCCTTGAGATTCTATATGAATTTTAGGAAGGATTTTTTTATTTCTGCAAAATATGCCATTGGGATTTTGATAGGGATTGCATTGAATGTATTGGTCACTTTGGATGGTATTAACATTTAAACAATATTAAGTCTTCCAATTCAGGAACATGGGATATCTTTCTATTTATTAGTGTCTAATTTCTTTTAGGAATGTCTCTTAGTTTTCAGTGTACAATTCTTTCACCTCCTTGATTAAGTTTATTCCTAAGTATTTTATACCTTTAATGTTATTATGAATGGAATTATTTTCTTAATTTCCTTTTCAGATTGTTCATTGTTAGTGTATAATGCAATTGATTGTTGTGTGTTGATTTTTCCTCCAGATTTATTGAGATATAATTAACATACAGCAATATGTAAGTTTAAGGTGTACCTAAATGTAATGATTTGACTTGTATACATCATGAAAAGATTACCATGATAGGTTTAGTGGACATCCATCATTTCATATACATACAACATTAAATAAATAAAAAAACTTTTCCTTGTGATGAGAATACTCTCTTAACAACTTTCACATATAATGTACAACAGTGTTAATTAAATTTATCATGTTGTACATATTACATCCCTAGTAATTATTTATCTTATAACTGGAAGTTTGTGCCTTTTGACTACCTTCATCTAATTCCTTCTCCCCATCCCCCACTTCTGGTAGCCACAAATCTGATCTCTTTTTCTATGAGTTTTTTTGTTTGTTTTTGAAGTGTAATTGTCCTGCAACACTATGTTAGCTCCTGGTATACAACATAGTGATTCAACATTTCTATACATTTCAAAATGATCACCATGATGAGTCTAGTTGTCATCTGTCGTCATAGAAAGATATTACATAATTATTGACTATATTCCCCACACTGTACACTTCACACTTGTGACATTAATTTTGTAACTGAAGGTTAGTACCTCTTAATCTCTGTTACCTATTTCTTTTACCCCCAACACCTTCCCCTCTGGCAACCACTTGTTTGTTCTCTATATCTGTGACTCTGTTTCTGTTCAGTTATGTTTGTTTATTTGTTTTGTTTCTCAGATTCTACATTTAAGTGAAATCATACAGTATTTGTCTTTGTCTGACTTACTTCCCTTAGCTTAATAGCCTCTAGGTCCATCCATGTTGTCACAAATGGCAACATTTCATTTTTTTATAAGTAATATTCCATTGTAAATATATGCAATATTTTCTTTATCCCTTCATCTCTTGATGGACACTTCAGTTGCTTTCATATCTTGGCATTGTAAATAATGCTGCAATGAACATAGGGTGCATATATCTTTTCTAATTAGTGTTTTTGTTTTCTTCAGGTAAATACCTGGAAGTGGAGTTGCTGGATCATATGGTAGTTCTACTTTTAATGTTTTGAGGAATCTCCATATGGTTTACCATAGCAGCTTCACCGATTTACATTCACAGCAATGGTGCACAAGGGTTCCCTTTTCTCCACACCCTCCCCAACACTTGTTATTTGTTGTCTTTTTTTTTAATATGAATTTGTTTATTTATTTTTTATTTATTTATTTTTGGCTGCATTGGGTCTTCGTTGCTGCATGTGGGCTTTCTCTAGTTGCAGTGAGCGGGGGTTACTCTTTGTTGCAGCACATGGGCTTTTCATTGTGGTGGCTTCTCTTGTTGTAGAGCATGGGCTCTAGGCATGTGGGCTTCAGTAGTTGAGGCATGTGGGCTCAGTAGTTGTGGCTCGCAGGCTCTAGAGCACAGACTCAGTAGTTGTGGTGCATGGGCTTAATTGCTCTGTGGCATGTGGGATCTTCCCAGACTAGGATTCAAACCCATGTCCCTTGCATTGGCAGGTGGATTCTTAATGACTACGCCATCAGGGAAGTCCCTGTTGTCTTTTTAGTAATGGCCATTTGGATAGGTGTGAGGTGATATCTCATTGTGGTTGTTGGTTTGCATTCCCTGATAATTAGAGATGTTGAGCATCTTTTCATGTGCCCATTGGCCATCTGTATGTTTTCTCTGGAAAAACGTCTGTTTAGGTTCGCTGTTCTTATTTTAATGGGGCTTTGTATTTTGTTTTTGTTTTTTTGATGTTGAGTTGAATGAATTCTCTGTATATTTTGGATATTAATCCCTTATCAGATATATCATTTACAAATATCATCTCCTGTTCAGTAGGCAACATTTTCATTTTGTCGATAGTTTCCCTCACTGCACAAAAGATTTTAGTTTGATGTATTAACTTTTTTTGTTTTTTTTTCCCTTGCTTGAGGAGACATATCCAAAAAAATATTGCTAAGACTGACGTCAAAGAGTGTACTGCCTATGTTTTTTGCTAGAATTTTTATGGTATCAGGTCTTACATTAAGTCTTTAATCTATTTTGAGTTTATTTTTGTATGTAGTGTTAGAAAGTGGTCCAGTTTGGGTTTTTTTTGCATGTAGCTGTCCAGTTTTCCCAACACCATTATTGGAGAGGCTGTCTCTTCACCATTGTCTATTCTTGCCTCCTTTGTCATACATTAATTGCCTATATAAGTGTAGGTTCATTTCTTGGCTCTCTATTCAATTCTAGTGATCTATGTGTCTGTTTTTGTGCCAGTACCATACTGTTTTGATTACTGTGGCTTTCTAATATAGTTTGAAATTACGAAGTGTGATACCCCCTGTTTTGTTCTTCTTTCTTAAGATGATTTTGGCTATTTGTGGTCTTTTGTGTTTCCATACAAATTTTAGAATTATTTGGTCTAGTTCTTAAAAGAAAATGCTATTAGTATTTTGATGGGATTGCATTGATTGTGACTATTGCCTTGGGTAGTATGGTCATTAGCAATAGTAATTCTTCTAATCCACAAGCATGGTATATCCTTCCATTGTTTGTATTATCTTCAATTTCTTTCATCAGTGTCTTAGTTTTCCGATTACAGATCTTTAACCTCCTAGTTATTTTGTTTACAGGTATTTTATTCTTTTTGATGCAATTGGGAATGGGATTGCTTTTTAAAAAAGTAAATTTATTTATTTATTTATTTATTTTGCCTGCTTTGGGTCTCTGTTGCTGCGTGTGGGTTTTCTTTAGTTGCAACCAGCAGGGGCTACTCTTTGTTGTGGTGCACGGGCTGCTCATTGCAGTGGCTTCACTTGTTGTGGAGCAGGGGCTCTAGGCGCTCGGGCTTCAGTAATTGTGGCATGTGGGCTCAGTAGTGGTGGCTCGTGGGCTCTAGAGTGCAGGTTTAGTAGTTGTGGCTCAGGGCTTAGTTACACTGCAACATGTGGGATCTTCCTGGACAAGGGGTCAAACCCATGTCCCATGAATTGGCAGGTGGATTCTTAACCACCGTGCCACCAGGGAAGTCCTTGGCATTTTTTTTAACTTCATTTTCTGATGGTTCCTTGTTACAGTATAGAAATACAACAGGTTTCTGTATATTAATTTTGCATCCTACAACTTTACTGAATTCATTGATGAGTTCTAGTAGTTATTTGGTGGTGTCTTTAGGATTTTCTATGTACAGTGTATGTCATCTGCAAATGGTGAGTTTTACTTCCTCCTTTCCAACTGAGATTCCTTTTATTTATTTTTCTTGCCTGATTGCTTTGCCCAGGATTGCTAATTCTATGTTGAATAAAAATGACAACATTGAGCATTCTTGTCTTGTTCCTGATCTTAGAGAAAATGCTTTCAGCTTTTAACCATTGAGTATGATGTTAGCTGTAGGCTTGTCATATATGGCTTTTATTATGTAAAGGTATGTTCCTTTTATACTCACTTTGTTGAGAGTTTTTGTCATAAATAGATATTTAATTTTGTCAAATGCTTTTTCTGCATCTATTAAAATGATCATACAATTTTTTTTCTTTTTTGTGGTATGCAGGCCTCTCACTGTTGTGGCCTCTTCCATTGTGGAGCACAGGCTCCGGACGCGCAGGCTCAGCGGCCATGGCTCAAGGACCCAGCTGCTCCGTGGCATGTGGGATCCTCCCAGACCGGGGCACGAACCCGTGTCCCCTGCATCGGCAGGCGGACTCTCAACCACTGCGCCACCAGGGAAGCCCGACCATACAATTTTTATTCTTCAACTTGTTAATGTGGTGTATCGCATTGACAGCTTTGTGGATAGTGAACTCTTCTTGCATTCCTGGGATAAATTCCATGTGACCATGGTGTATGATCCTTTTACTGTATTGTTGAATTCAGTTTGCTAATATTTTGTTGGAGATTTTTGCATCTGTGTTCATCAGTGATATTGGCCTGTAATTTTCTTTTTCTGTTGATATCTTTATCTTATTTGGTATCAGGATGATGCTGACCTCATAGATTGAGTTTGGAAGTGTTGCTTCCTCTGTAAGTTTTTTGAATAGTTTGAGAAGAATAGGTGTTAACTCATCTGTGGATGTTTGGTAGAATTCACCTGTGAATCCATCTTGTCCTGGACTTTTTTTTGTTGGGAGTTTTTAAAATTAATGATTCAATTCATACTGGTATTGGTCTGTTCATATTTTTCTATTTCTTTCTTGTTCAGTCTTGGGAGGTTGAACATTTCTAGGAATTTGTCCATTTCTTTTAGGTTGTCCATTTTATTTGCATATTTGTAGTAATCTCTTATAATCCTGTGTATTTTTGTGGTAACATTTGTAACTTCTCCTTTTTCATTTCTGATTTTATTGATTTGGGTCCTCTCTCTTTTTTTCTTGATGTGTCTGGCTAAAGGTTTATCAATTTTGCTTATCTTTTCAAAGAATCAGCTCTTAATTTCATTGATCTTTTCTATTAATTTTTGTCTCTATTTCATTTATTTCTGCTTTGATCTTTATGATTTCTTCCCTTCTACTAACTTAGGGTTTGTTTGTTCTTCTTTTTCAGTTTCTTTAGGTGTAAGGTTAGGTTGTTTATTTGATTCTTGTTTCCTGAAGTAGGCATATATTGCTATAAATTTCCCTCTTAGAACTGCTTTTGCTGCATTGCATAGATTTTGGATTGTTGCGTTTTCATTTTCATTTCTGTCCAGGTATTTTAAAATTTCTTCTTTGATTTCTTCAGTGATCCACTGGTTGTTTAGTTGCATATTGTTTAGCCTCCATGTGTTTGTGCTTTTTTTTTTTGCAGTTTTTTTCCCTTGTAGTGGATTTCTGGTCATAGAATTTTGGTCAGAAAAGATGCTTGATATGATTTCAATTTTCTTAAATTTGCTGAGATGTTTTGTATCCTAGCATGTGATCTATCCTGGAGAATATTCCATGTGCACTTGAAAACAATGTGTGTTCTTCTGCTTTTGAATGGAATTTCTGTATAGCTCTATTAAGTCCATATGGTCTAATTTGACATTAAAGACCAGTGTTTCCTTATTAATTTTCTGTCCAGATGATCTGTCTATTGATGTAAGTGGGGTGTTAAAGTCCCCTACTATTATTGTGTTACTGTCAGTTTCTCCCTTTATGTCTGTTAATATTTGCTTTACAAATTTAGGTGCTCATATGGTGCATCTTTATTTACAATTGTTATTTATTTTTCTTGGATCAGTCCCTTGATCATTATGTAATTTCATTCTGTGTTTCTTATTACAGTCTTTGTTTTAAAGTATTTTGTCTGAAATAATTATTGCTACCCCGATTTTCTTTTGATTTTTATTTGCATGGAATACCTTTTTCCATCTCCTCACTTCCAGTCTGTGTCTTTTGATCTGAAGTGAGTATTTTGTAGGCAGCATATATATGTGTCATATTTTTGTATCTATTCAGCCATTCTAAGTCTTTTGATTGGATCATTTAGTTCATTTATATTTAAAGTCAGAATTGATATTTATGTACTTATTGCCATTTTGTTCATTGTTTTGTGGTTCTTTTCTGTTCCTTTCTTCTCCTTTTGCTCTCTTCCCTTGTGACTTGATGTCTGTCTTTATTATTGTGTTTGGATTCCTTTATCTATTTTTGTGTATCTATTATAGATTTTTGATTTGTGGCTAACATGGGGTTTGCATATAGCAATCTCTCTGTATATGTGAATACTTAAAGTTGTTGATCTCTTAAGTTTGAAAGAATTTTAACAACCCTGCATTTTTACCCACCTCCCATGTTTACTCTTTGTTGCATTATATTTTACATCCTTTTGTGTATCCCTTAACTACTTATTGTGTATATAGATGATTTTACTACTTTTGTCTTTTAACCTTCCTGCTAGCTTTATATGTGGTTGATCTACTACCTTTACTGTATATTTTCCTTTACCAAAGAGATTATTCCTTTCATGATTTTCATATTTCTAGTTGTGGCCTTTTCTTTTCTGCTTAGAGAAATCCCTTTAACATTTCTTATAAAGCTAGTTCTGTGGTGCTGAACTCTTTTAGCTTTTGCTTTTCTGTAAAACTTTTGATCACTCCTTCAAATCTGAAGGAAAGCCTTGCTGGGTAGAAATTTCTTGTGTAGGTTTTTCCCTTTCATCATTTAAAACATATCAGATCATTCCATTCTGGCCTGCAGATTTTCTGCTGAAAAGTCAGCTGATATCCTTATGGGAGTTCTCTTGTATATTAATTGTTGCTTTTCTTGTGCTGCTTTTCATAACTATTCTCTCTTTATCTTAAATTTTTGCCATTTTAAGTACAATGTGTCTTGGTGTGGTCCTCTTTGGGTTGACCACGTTGGGACTGTCTGTGTTTCCTATACCAAAATGTCTGCTTCCTTTCCCAAGTTAGGGAAGTTTTCAGCTATTATCACTTTAATATATCCTCTGCCCCATTCTGTCTCTAATCCTTCTGAGACCCCCTATAATTCAAATGTTAGTACGTTTGATGTCGCTAGTCAAAAGGCACAAATTTCCAGTTATAAGATAAATAAGTACTAAGGATGTAATATGTACATGATGAATTTAATTAACATCACTGTACATTATGTATGAAAGTTGTTAAGAGAGTAAATCCTAAGAGTTCTCATCACAAGGGAAAAGTTTTTTTTTCTATTTCTTTTGTTTTGTATCTGTATGAAATTATGGATGTTCAGTAAACCTACCATGGTAATCTTTTCATGATGTATATAAGTCAAATCATTACATTTAAGTACACCTTAAACTTATACATTGCTGTATGTCAACTACATCTCAATAAAACTGGATGAAAAAAAAAATTGATGTGGAACTTATGTCAGTGGATCCATACATGCTCAAATCAGATCTTTCATAGCATGCTAAAATTTTTATAAATAAATATATAATTATCTACTACACATATGTTTATGATGCTATCATTAAAAAATTTTTTGTGCTTGATGATGATGATGATGGTGATGATGATGATGATGTTTGGTTAAATACCAAGACTGGATATATGATATTGACAGGATTCTACTGTGTTTCTTATCATGTATTTTAATGCTTATAATAAAAAACAACCATACAAGCAAAAAAAAAAAACATGATATCACTTCATATTCTTCTGGCTCACATAGTTTCTGATGAGAAGTCTATGAATGTCATTATTTTTCTTTCTCTGATGTAATATATATTTTTCTCTGTCTGATTTTAAGATTTTCTCCTTATCCCTGATCTCAAAAGTTTAATTATCCTGTACTTTGGTGCGATTTTTTATATATTTATTCTTCTTGTGCTTTTTTGAGTTTCTTGGATCTGTGGGTTTATCATTTTCATCAAACATAGAAATATTTTGGCTATTATTTCCTCAAATAGTTTATCCATCTTTCTCACTTGCTTCTCTATTTCTAAGACTTAAATTATACAAATTTCAGACTGCTTGGTATTTTTTATCGACTACTTGCTCTGCTCGTTTTCCCTTTTGCCTTCCATTCTTCCTTTTGGTTGTTTTTCCTGTAGTATCTAATCTGCTGTTAATCTGATCCAGTGAAATTTACATTTCAGCTATTGTATTTTTTGTCTGTAGAAGTTCTAGATGGGTCTTTTTATGCTTTCCATTTGTTTCCTCGCTATGTTCATGTTTCACATATGGAATAATTTATAGTAGCTATGCTGGTATTCTTTTTGGCTAATTATGTCAATTCTATAATTTCTGGGTCAATTTCTAATGACTAAATTTTTTCTCGGTTATAGGTTATATTTTCTTGCTTCTCTATATGCTTGGCAATTTTGGATTAGATGCCAGACCTCATGAATTTTGTGCTGTTCACCACTGGATTTTATTATATTTCTTTAGAACGTGTTAGACTATCCTCTATCACATAGTTATTTGCAGTTAGCTCAAACCTTCTAGGGTTTACTTTTATGTTTATATGAGGGTGGGTTTAGAGCAGCCTTTAGTATAGGGTTAGTTAGCCTCACTACAACGGTGATACCTTGCTGAGTACTCTTCCTGATGCCCCATGTATTGTGAGATTGCCCCATTCTCACTGGTGATAATATGAATTATTCCTAACCCAATGTGAGCTCCAAAATTATTCGATCTACTTATTTCCTTGCAGAGTTTCAGGTCGTGCATGTGTGGATTACTATTCAGCCAAAAATTTGAGAAATCCCATCTATATATTTCTGATGCTCTCTCTGTGTAATTACCCTCTTTCCACAGTTCTTTCATGTAAATTCAAGCTACTTCGGTCTCCCTGAGCTCCTGTCTCACACTCCTCATCTCAGAGAGAATGTGTGCTCTGTTTGGATTTCCCTTCTCTGCTCTGTGGCCTAGAAACTGCCTCCAGGCAATGATCTGGGACAATTATAGGGTTCACTCCATTTGTTTCTCTTTTCTCAAGGATCACTGCCTCCTGCTGCTTGTTGTCCAATGTCTGAAAACCATAGTTTCATACTTGGTCCAACTTTCTAGTTGTTTTAGATTGGAGGGTAAATCTAGACCCTGTTATTACATACTGACTGAAAGTGGAAGTTTTCATCCAAACTTTTAGGACAATATTTTATTGCTTTTTTGGGGGGGGAGGTGGTTGTGTAAAATATTATAGTTTCTCCTTTTAGCTAAATTCTACATGTCTTTTAAAACATTTGAATAAGAAAACCTCAGAAATATTGGAGCCAGTATTATAAATTTCAATCTTTCTATTGATTTTCTCCTTTTTCTGTTACTATATTAAAGTTTTTCAAGACATTTTAATTATTCTCTGTTCCTTTTTATAGTAACTTATTTTTGTCTATTCTTATGTCATAAATATAATCACATCCTACATATAATTCTATGACTTGATTTTTAATATTCTATTCTTGAAAACAATTCATGTTGAGACATGTCTAATTGTGTTTTTGTTTACTTAGTTTTCCATATTACATATCACTGATACTATATAAACACTCCCAAAAATTGCAAAATGCATTCCAGGTAGCTGTCCTTTGGTCATTTTCCTCCCTCCTGTGTAGGATCCTCTGCTTCTTATATGTTGTGCATTCCTTTTCTTGGTTTGCTTCCACTTTTTGATAGATAAATTCCCCTGTTAATTCCTAAGAAAGGAAGCATGGAAAATAGATTTTTTGAAACCATGTTTTCTACAATTATCTTTATTCTACTATTTATTGCACACTTGATTGATAATTTGTATAGGTACTAGACTGAAATAATTTTCCCTCTGATTTGTGAAGACAATGTTCTGTTGTATTCAAGATCTCTGTGGAACTGACTCTATATAGATTATCTATTCCCCCCTCCATGTAGCCTTTTGAGAGCTTTTCTTTTAGCCTTGATCCTCTAAGATTTCAAAATTTATGTGCATTAGTATTGTTTTTGATAACTTTACTAGGCACAGGTTGTAACTTTGTAATCTGGAAACTTCTATCCTTATTTTGGGGAATATTAAAATATTATTTTTAAAAAATAGCTTTATCCCCTCTGCTTTTCTGTTCTCTCTCTTTGGATATTTTCTTGTTGAACCTCCTGGACTGATCTTACCTCTCCTTTTTTTTTTATTTCTTTGTCTTTTTGTTCTATTTTTTGGGACAAATCCTCAACTTTATCTTTGTATCTTTCTGTTGATTTTCTCTTATTTCAGTTACTATATTAAATTTTTTCAAGACGTTTTAATTATTCTCTGTTCCTTTCTATAACAACCTAGTTTTGTCTATTCTTATGTCATGAATATAATCTCCTCTTATTTCTCTGAGAATATTACAGTTCAAAAAAATTGCTCCTCCTCTATTTGTTGTCTCCATTTTCCTTTTTTTCTGATTCATTTGGTCTCCTTTTTCATCCTGGAGGAATTCTTCCAAAGTCTTGATACCTTGATTGACCCTTCCTATTTAAGAGTGAGACACTGAGGAGAGATTGGTTGTGGGTGGTGCTTGTTGACTGGTGTGCATCACTGTGGGGTGGTCAAGCAAGGACCCTGCTGTTTCATTTTGAAACTCACAAATGTCAGTATCTGTAGTTCTGTTCTTCTGGACAGTTTCCCCAAAGAAGAATCCACCAATTTCCTGTCTGGAATATATTCACTTAGGATTATAGCTTGGAGCAAAGCAAGGAAAAAGGAGTGGGAAACTCACTTTCACCAAATCCTGATTTTAATTAGGCATCTGTCCTCCACTCTTCTATTGGCATGGTCTCCTTGAGTATGGAGCTCCTTTGGCTTAGTTTTACCACAGAATGAATCATCCATTTCATCCTGGGGTGGGGAAGGGTTGTTGCTTGCGTCTGTAATGGGGTGGGGGTGGGGGGACGAGTACTTGGAGATATCCTTTTTCACTTCCATTTAGTCCATTTTTTCTAGTCCCAAGCCCTACTGCTGCCTTCCATAGCTCCTAGTGTTACAGAACATGGAGAATTTCCAGTGTTCAGCATCAGTTTGACATTGGCATCCTCCTCTGCATGTACTTGGTATTCAACTTTCTCAGGGCTGTTAATACATTTTCCTTTTCTATATCATCCATCATTTAGTGCCATCTCTCATCTTCTCTTCTCTTTGTCCTTGTGGGTTTATAACATTTTAAATTCTTTATTCTTATTTTATTGGGATATTGGGAAGGAGAAGAGATAAATTTATGTGTTCAAACAACCTTATTTAACTGATAGTTGGCATATCTCTTTCTACCTTTTAATTTTCGAACTTTTTTTTCATTACCTATGCTACATGAAAAAGCAGCTCATTTTAACCACCATCTAAGCTTCCATTTTTAGGTGGGAGCACAGTCCCACTTCTGGGCTTCATGCAGGGGGAGAGGCTCCAGTCCTTTGCCACCTTTTAAGCACAATTAGTTCATATTCTTTTATAG